>NW_028186812.1:3232703-3320531 GCF_003343005.1 Rhea americana | reverse complement strand
TTGCAGAGCAGCCCCACTCTTGCTGCTCCCTGGTAGTCCTGGGTTCACACAAACCAACTGCTTCAATGCAATACGTCTATCCTGGAGACCTATCTCAACTCCAGCTCAAAATAAAGAGTTGAAAGTATACAGTTCTTTTAATATGAAGCATCAAATTCTGCACATGACAGAATTGGAGCCATGTGCAACCCCCAGTAGCTGTTGCAATTTAGGAATCAAATGTCAAGATACTTCAAAAACTCATGAATTAATATAAAAGACTAAAAACTCTGGAATAACACTTACAGGAATTAGTTTTCAAAGAGTTGTATGGTTCTTTCTCAATACCTTAACATCTAATCCTAAAAATACTTCAAAATGATGCATGGGAGCTGGACTGGATGATTGCTTTTGAACTCAATGGAGATCATCCAGCTGAATCTCTTGCAGATTTTAGTATTAAAATTTCAAGTATACAGTGGTAATATGTTTTTCGTGAGGTTTTCTAGACAGTAAGTTTCTTCAAATGTTTTTAAAATTAGTGTTCACCAGTAAAGCAGGCTAGCTCCCACACTATCAGCAAYGTCATTCACATTGCATAATAACATAATGATGCAGCTTTTTACATACTAATTTCCTACATATTTAATTGATAGTAGATCCRCCACTGTATTGATTAAGGGGTGAACCCTGATTATTTGAGAAGAAAGAGTAGGATGTGAGAATTTTCCATATTGGGTCAAATCAATCCAATACATGGTTCTAAATAGCCTGTACTATATGCAAAACTAACACTAAATAAAACACATTACCTAATGAAGAACCACGGAATAACCTTTCTTTTTAACTTGCTAACATTACATCCTTAAGGAGAATTAAAGTGCTTAGCATCAGAAACCACACTCAATTTTAGGAAGCAGTTCCTATAAATTATCTAGGTTTCTACTTACTTTATTTGGTGCAGTAGGATAGTTAAATGCCTCAGAAGGAGATTTCCAGTGAGCAGAGTGAGTTACCCCATAGGAAATGTCAAGAAGACAGGCATGTCTGAAAACCCACCACCTCCCAGTGCTACCGTAAGACCTCATTCTCCTGAGTTCTGCATCTGCATAATACTGTGGTGGGGAGAATCACAGTCCAGGGTCTTCTTACAGACATAAGTACTGAAGTCATTTGAATACAGGCATATGACTTCTTTTTTTAAAAAAAAAAAAAAAAGAGAGGAGAGGAGGAGGAAACTTCTTTTTAAAAAAAAAAAAAGAAAATAAAAAATTTTAAAAAAAAAAAAAAAAAAAATAAAGTCATTTGAATACAGGCATATGACTTTTTTTAAAAAAAAAAAAAAAAAAAGAGAGAGAGAGAGAGAGAGAGATCCTTCTATCTAGGAAAGAAGATGGTAATGCCACATTTGAGAAAATAGCAAAAAATACATTTCTGAAAAAACATTTAAGGTTTGTGGGAAAGGCATACAAATTGTGTATCTGTGTAATGACGGGCTAAACAACATACTCTTCTAACTGACCTGTGCCTTAAATGTGACAGGTTACTAAACCCCAGTGTGCACTGAATGTGAATACGGAATTTTAAGTGCCCAGATACGACGGCAGGAAACTGAGATGAGAGAAAAGGGGAAGCCCCTGTGTTCAAGTTATAACTGTATGGAGAATGCTCAAGGGATGTTCCCAGTTTGGGAAACTGTGTTTCAGTTTGTAAGTGTCTCTTCAGAACTAACTGGCATGAATGAGTGGACAAAAAGATTCCTGCTGAAATGTGAAAGTATGAAAAGGTATTACGAGGTGATCTTATCTCACAGGCTGGGTAAACRTGGGACCTACAGAGTTGAAGACATGATTTGTAACTTTTATTTTTCTCAGTAATTGCCCTGCTGAAYGGAGAGTTTTACGGGTTTTCTCCTCCCATAGTGTCCCAAATGGACGTCTACGCACTTCACCTCCTGAAGTGCATCCAAAAACTACGATGATCCGGTTGGCCACATACGAYAGAGGCAGCGGTTCAGGGCTAACATATGAATGGTCAACAGATAATTTCACTGGTTAACTGATTTGTAACAATGCTACCTTCAAGACACGTGAACAGTCTTCTCTAGGGCCGTAGCATGGGCCGAATAAGTCCTGGCATTTGAYTCACTGCTCTCTGGAATTCTGAGTTTTTGCTGCAAATAATTAGGCCATTTCTCCAACAATTTAGCTCCTAGTGTTGGAGAGGAGATATGAAGGGTGAGGACATTGCTCCACAGTGATTTGAAAAATTAGGTAACTCAGAGGCTCTTGTACCAGTCCAACCAGTCCAGTGAAAGAGATTTGCCTCTGCCTGGATGRGATGGTGATCAGATTTAGAAGGTAAGAAACCTTCCAGTATCCAGCTTTAGGATAATGATTGAATCCAGCATGTGTGCAGGTCCAGAGCCTGCTTATGAGAGTCCCATAGCTCTTACCTGGAGATTCACAAGAATCAGCTGCATCAGCTGCAGTCAATGGGAACTGGACTATGATGAACATTTCCTAAATACTGTTGAGCCTCTGAAGTCAGAGAGCCAAAGATACTTAGGTAATCATAAAAAACTTTTAATTTAGAATTTACAAAACTGATGGTAAATTCTCTAGGGCATCAATAGCAGTTAAATGCTTAAGACTCAATAGTCAACTGGAAGCCAACGTTCTCTAGGCAACCTCAGTTTGTATCTTTGAAAAATATCCCTACTAGGATTCTAAGGATACAGTAATAGATGGAGGTAGATTAATTAGCTGACTTGTAGCACTGCACTGTACTACAGTTATATTCTGGGCTATAAAAGCTTTTCTGCAGGCCTTTCTACTTATCTATTAGAGAAAAGAACAAGAAAATGTATGATAAAGCTACTTTTCTGGACTTAATGTGAAATTCAGGAGAGTTAATCTAAATTGGCTCGAGGTGTGAATTTTAAACTACATCATATTACATTAAGCCTTTGTAAAGTCACTCTCATGCAGTATTAAACTTCCTTAATATTATCTGCATTTATTTTATTGGCTTCCCAAGTAAATTAAATCATGTCAAGTTGAGGTCATTTTTGGTAAAAGTGTTAACATTGAAATGTGACTGAACCAAATCATTTTAAAAACAACTCTGATGTATTTGAGGGAGATAATTTTCCACATAAACAAGCTATTATAAAATATACCACAAATGAAGACAAAAATGTACAAAGTTTTTGAATTTCTATGCAAAAAAATACTAGTCTATGCCTGACAACAATAACTTTTGAAAACCTGAAGATTAACTTTTAGACAATTCCTTCCTTTTTAAGTATCCTTTTTGGTGTTTTAASATCTTTTTTTTTCCTACAGACTTTTTTTATATGCCTCAAGTGTGGGTACATCTTTAGTAGCAGGAGATGTCACAGCCTCTGCCCCCTTTTCTCTCCTAATTCAATTTTCAGTATGGCTCCTTTTGCCTCTGGTAAATTATATAGGTGAGGAAAGTTGAAGGAAGAAAAAGCTTTGTAGAGAACTTTTTACTGTTTATTTTGGAGCTTTTAGGAGGAGACTTCTGTGTAAGAAAATGACCTTATACTATAGCACTGTTACATTTTTGCTGTCTAGACAGATGAACATGCTAAAATCAGAGGGGAAGGATTATTAAATGTCATGTCTGAGTAGTATAATGGCTTGGATAATATTGACACCAAAGTATTCCACCCACAACTCACATAGATCTAGTCAATTTTAACTGAATACATTTCTCATCAGAGAAAGAAATTTTAAACTAAAAAAGATATAGCATTAACACTGGCATAAAGCTGAACGAGTATTTCAAACAGCAGTTGGTGGAAAATTTTTACAAATGATTACTGGCAATTTACCACTTCCATTTTGTGCAGGAGGACAAAAATGCCTGCCTGTATTCATGCCAAATATACTCCTCAATGAAGATTCTTCCAGACTCAAAATTCAGTGGACTAGAAATGATTCAGCTGAAGGTGAATATTATTTATCAATAACAAGACAAATTTATTCCATTTTAAAGACTTCAGTGAGAGAGCCCTCCTAAACTTTCACTCCTCTTACTGACGAATGGGAACAATATGGTTGATTTAACCAGTAGTTAAAATTTCACAAAGAGTAAATAGAAATCAGTGAAAATCACAGCTTAAATAAGCTTTTCACGAACATTCCAAAGGCAGAAGTATGTTGAGAGAACTATTTTCAGCCCCCTGAAAAGATGCAAACACTGTCAAGAATTGGAAAGAATTTGTGAATTCTTAAGACAGAAAAAGCTGAATACGTTACGAAATATATCTGCAATTAATAATTCAAATAACATATTAAGGTGACAAGTATCTCAAGGACTTCTACAGTTATCTGAGAAACATCTTTAGCACATTATACCTTATCAATAGCAGAGAAAATCTACTGGATGTAGTAAAGGTGACAGGATAATTTTGTTATATTTGTAAATATAATGCTAATTTACAATTGCATATGGGATACTGTAGGAAGAATAATAAAAATTGCTRTATTTTAAAAACTTATATTGGTTGCAATTGTGATATGTCAACACTTGCCTTCATTTTATTTATACTATTATTCTTAAGAAACCCTTTTGACTGTCATACATGTTATATTGAAGCTAGATGTTCAAAATGAGGTTCATTTCATCGACCTTTTGATATCTAAACATTAGGCATCTTGTCTATGCTCCTTCATTATACAGGTTTCCATAAACATCTCTGAAAGTGGAATTCCAGAAAAATAGGCAATTCATCGCTCCTAGCTTAGCCACACAGCTCAACATGAAAGGAATTGCCTAGGGAAGGCATTCTTTCTTCATAGACCACAGACACCTCCTAGACAATTGGTATAGAAACCTATTTTTTCATAAGGCTGAAGATGGATGTGAGGAATCTTACTCCGCAAATGTGGTGTAAAAGGTTTGACAGTCAAAGGGAAAAAAGGCCTCTCTGATTCATAACTGATTTTGTTTTCTTTTATTCTGAGTGGTTGGACGATTAGTATTAACATGAAATCTGAACAGCCATGACCTTTTGTTTTCATTCATGAAATTTACCCACAGCCAGGCTGCTATTTAAGTTTTCATTTGTAAGCTTCTGCTCTCCAGAGTACTGCCTTAACAGATATATCTGTGCTAGAAAACTAACTAGCTCTAGCCCTGAACAGTGGCACATCACCATCCATAACGTTAACTCCTCAGCACCGTTTCTGGAAGGCTTTTGGCCCTCACCAGTTGGCACTCTTCCAGCAATTCATGGGCATAGTTCAGGAGTGTGCTCCATGGACCATTTCTCTTGGTCAATTTGGATGCAGCTAATCTGTTTTTGGAGGAGCAGCTGAGGTAAGACAGCTTGGCTTTATAGACACAAGATGTACAGTGGAAATTGCCTTAGGGACAGAGGACAATCCTTTCCCATTAACATACAGATATTATCACTAGGTCTATGTATACATAAACATTTAAATGAGATGCCTATAAATTCACCATTAAATGTTCCCTAAATTAAGGCCTGCATGTTAATTTTCACTATCTTTGACATTCTGTTTTAGTGTATTTGTGGTTACATATATGTTAATAGTTATGTGTTTAAAGGAATCTATTCTTTCACTTGAAAAGCCTGCTGTATAACATAGCCATATGCATAGGGGAGGTAAAAACAACAAAGATGTTGGCTGAACTACATACATGTAGYTTGAGAAACAGAATTCATAACTCTCTACTTAATTATAAATCTGTCCTTACACTTCTTTAAAAGACAAAGGGACTTTAGCATATGTTTTAGTACTTTGCTGTATAACATTAGCTTGCAGAATTGAGGCCTGAGAGTATTTCCACTGATTTCAGTGGGAATATTCCGAGGACGTAAAGATGAGTATGTGTGTAATTTTCGGGTCTTTAATAGGATTGCTTCTATGAGTAAATGTTATTCAGTTTGCAGAAGTAAGCATTAAATAGGCAATATAACAGTTCAAAATACCATTAACAACTATTTTCCTTGTACTGCTTTTTTTTGCTGGTATCTATCTGCATGAAGTCACTCTACATAAACAATACAAAAATATGGTATATAGTACAACTTAAAATAATTAAACAGATGATTTCCTAACTCACTGCATAAATATTAAATACATAGCCTCCTAAATACCATCTTAAAATTTTCACTTTGAAACTTTTCCCATTCAGTTTTTCTTCAATAGCCATGGGTTTCCCAGCAAATCCTTCTGAGGTGCTGAAACCCCTGCACACAAAAAGCCAAAATGGGAGGCAGTGTTTGAAGTAGAAAAAGGCTGCCTTGTTCATATAGTAAACATATGAATTTCACAAAAAAATATTCCTGAGCTGACTAATCTGGATAYTAGAATTTTATCTCCCCAAGGAAACTTAAAGAATGATGATATGGTCTGATTTAAAACATACATGTCAAATAAAAGCAAGTATTTCTCCATATAGCGTCTCCATAGCCTAATGAAAACTATTACATTTGAAAACCAGAATTTCCTCTATTAGGGATGCATATCCCTAAAATGATACAGAACCATTACTCTTTCTGTATGTGATTTAGTGGAGGCTTTCGAGTACTTAACATCAAAGTAGCAAAATCTTTTATTTAAATTTCATATATCAATAGACAAAAAAAGGTTGATGTTGGCAGCAAGCAAAATCAAAATCGCTCATATGTACTCATCTTAAATGATCTTGAGCCAAAAAAAAAAAAAACATTAGTCAGATAAAATACAAACTGTTTCTAATTTAAACTGAATTCTGTTGGCGTGTTATCAGATCTAAAAAAATTATCATTTTCTGCAAATAATATTTTTGGAAATTCTTAGCCTCATATTGTTTTAAGTTATTCCCCTTCATTAAATATGTGATCATCTTAAGAATACTGAGTCAATGTCATACATAGCTCATCTGCAAGCATATTCAATTCAGGGATTAATTAGTGTATGGGGCCTCCCACTTGTATTCTATAACATAATTCACATTTAATTCTGTAGTGTGGTCAATGCTTTTGCATTGCATTGCATTGCATTGCATTGCAATGTTTTGCAAATTACTTTCTTTTTGAAGTGATATTCAATGACATTTTGAATAGTCAGCTCATGATGGTTTAAGTACTGCTTTTCTGCAAAAGGCATTCCAGTGAAAGCTTAGTAGGGAGTGCAAAAAAACCATTGATTTTCTTAGGTAGAAATCCACTAGGAACCATTCACTCTGCAAACAAGTAAGACTTGGGCATTTGTCCTATTTAATCTTCTGTTGGCCCCTAMGCAAATTATTCAGAGTTCACTCAGCTCCTTCCATTTTATTCTGTATAGACACAAACACACACACACACAAAAGTAAACATACTTGTGGAAATTGCTGTGATACTGTGTTATACTAATATCATACATTGAAGTGGTTTATGCTAGTATATTTTATATGTATGCATAATATCAATATGCAGCTTTGCTACCAATTTCTTAGCACTATGAGGATATTCTCATGTATTTGTGCATTTCCTCATGCCTAACGCATAAATATATTCCTCTCTATGCTCCTGCATAGAACTGTGCAATGGGTAAAAACACATCAATGTCCACTCTATCAATACACCACTTTGTAAGAGTGACATTCAAGGAAGAGCTGGCTCTGAACAGGCCAAAATTCAGCTCCATGGTACATGTGAAAATGAGTAAAAAATTACCACCAGAAACATGATTCAACGTGACTATTTCAATGTCTTGGCAATTCTATATGCATTAGACTAACACGTTTYCTTCAGAGTCCAAGTTACAGACTAAGATTTGACATGGAAATACATATGTTTCAAAGGGCTGGCAGAGCTGAAGGGTCATCTGAGCACTTCTGAAGACGATGATCAAAACCAGCCACACTTATGTAAACTACTACTGCAAAATTCAGAGATATGCAAGGAAGTTCTCAGAASCTGGTGATAGAATTTGGGCAGAAAATGACCACAGGCAATAGGTCAGCCTCTTTTTTTCTGAAGAGACAGAGAGGAGCACAATCAACATGTATTAATTTTAGTTACATAAATACAATAGTAATCTAACAGAATAGCAGACAGGAGCCAGGATAGGGTTGACAACAGCATAATAAACAATGCCTACCTGTCACTGTGCTACTCATTTTTCTATCAGAGTTCCTACAACAGCAGTCTTCAGTTCTTCTCAGAGACAAAGCTAAAAAGTGATTTTTTGTACATGTCTTAGGTTCCCCACTAGCATTCCAAAGTTCCTGCAAAGTTCTTTTTAAGGAAGAAATGATAAATGTGGACTCTCTGGCTACAAGGGGCTTTAGGGAATGCAAGTCAAATAGATTACATCTGAAAATCATTTTGCAATGTCTGATTCTATTAGGAAAGCCATAATTTTCAGTTTGGTTTCTTAAGGTATACATAAATGTGTGTGTGTGTRTATATATTTATATAAATATATGCATGTATACTTGCATACTTACTATCATAACAAGGGGACAMACACAAACTGCCTCTTAATTGGGAAATGTTGTTCTGTCAGTTTGCAACAACAGCAGAGAACTTGCTGAACTGAACTGAGGCTGCTTACTGAGAAATATGCTGCATCTGTTAATCCCAAGAAGCATTCAGTGCTGGCTGAGAAATACGTTGCATCTGTTAATCCGAAGAAGTATTCAGTGTTGGTATTTCACACGTATATCACATCATCTACCCAAGTTTCACTTTGCTTTTCTTATAAAATCTGTGTAACTACTGTGTTTATAATCAAGAGGATACAAGTTTTTTTCATAAGACTCTAAACAACTTAGATGAAATCAAAGCTTGCACACCTCTAAAGGAACTTGATATATTTTAACAATTTGAGCATATCTTCATGTTTGAACAGCTTGTAACTAATGAAAACAGGAAGATAACTCCTCCAGAGCTGTTGCTAAAACCTTTAGCTCTTCCATTCCATGATTTTGTGTGCTTTGTTTCTGTGGCAAGATCATTTTCTCAGTATCACAGAAGAGCTGAGATTTGAAGGGACCTCTGGAGATTATCTGCTCAAGCAGAGGCAACATATTCCAATGTTCAAACACTCTCAAAGTTAACAACTGTTTTCTTACATTCAAGTGGAATTTCCTGTGTTTCAGTTTATGCCCATTGCTTCTCATCCTGAGAGCAGCCTCTCATTTCTTTTTCAAGAAAACTGGACATGGAAAACATTCATGGAACACTTTGAATGACTATCTTTTGATTAGAAGAGATAGTATTCCCAGGAGAACTTTTCTCTAAGACATCAGCCAGCACTACGTGTCACATACTGTCCCATATGCAGGCATAAAAAACAAACAAAAATGCAGCTAGAAGTTAGTGCATATTAGATACCTTGTTTGATCTTGACAGTGATTAGTAATCGCAGTGTACTGGGAGCTCCAAGATCTTGAACTAAAAAAGCATTAGCTACCACAGCCTCAGTGTGTTTCTTCATGCAGTGTCTCCTTAGTCCCAGAATGATGTTAGAGTGCCAGAACTGTAAGAGACCTTCAGCCACACAGCCAGTGAGCAAAGAAATCATAAGAGCATCCTGTTAATGGCCATGGAGCAAGAGAAATGCTTTATTTCTTGTAAATAAGAAGAAATAAAGAAAAACTTAAAATACTTTGATTGTATCATTTTAAATATTTCAGCTTTCATTGAGAAATGACATGCTTGTGATAAGAACTGTCAATGCTTTTTGCAAAGCAAAACCCAAACAAAACCAAATCAACACAGCTGGCCATGGTCAAAGAAAATACATTTTTCAAGCTGAAAGATTCCCTCCCCCCTTTTTTTTAACCACAAAATTTTATTTTCTGTTTTTATTTTTGTTAGCTTTTTTCTCTGTCTGGGGCAGTGGAAGAGAGGGAAGCACTATTTTTCTCATTGTCCTGAAACAAATTTCTGTAATTTCTATCTTTCCCTCACTTTTTTTGTTTTAGCCAGCAAACCAATAGCCTTTGGTAAAGCAATACTTTAACCTAAAATGTTTCACGTTGTTCCCTACAAAAAGGACAAACTGAATTCTCCTAAATCATTTTCCATTTTTGCAGGTGTGAAAAGTTAGTTCCTTTGCAGAAGTATCAGGAATATTTACCACATCTCTTCCTCTCCTGGATACTTCTCAGTTTTGTTATCCACTGTGCTTGTCAGGAACAAACCAACAGTTTTCACTGAGAAGTGTATCTATTACTTAGGCTGAGGAAAATATTCAAACTGGTTCAATCTGTAAAGCCCCAATGCTTTGAGCCTAAGTTACAGAACACAGAACAATGTTTCTTTACTTTACTAGGATCATACTTTGCATGAACACAAACAGCAAAGGCTCCAACTTTGAGAATTCTCATTTCTGAAACAGTAAGTGTCTCAACTGTGTTCTATTTTTTACAAACTTTCGCATTACACTGATCACCCCAGACTCCCACCTCCTTCCATCTGTGCCTTCCACTGTGACTCACGTGGCCACATGCTGTCTCCAACTCTCCCCCAAACATCYTTGGTATTAGAATTTTTTTGCTTATTTGAGTGTTCTACGTTTTTTTTTCCTACAGTTGGTCTGACAGTTGTTTGTTGCTTTCTATATACACCCTTATATGTCTACATTAGAGAAGGCGAGGTCAAAGCAGATCATGGGGAATCATGCCCAATGGGGCTCACCCTGGGATGCTCTCTGGGTCCTCAGAGAAGCCTGTGCTAGCACGAGAGAGACTTCATTCTGTGCTGTCCTTCTGAATGGGGGTCTTGCACCTTTGGGGCTTAGGCCAYGGATCACTTAAACTTGGACTAAGGTAATTGTGAGACAGGAAAGAATTGATTATCAAGCTAAAGAACCCTCCAAAGATGGGCTGAAGAAATGGGAAGTAGTAGATTTCAAATCAAGAACAAGTGTAAATAAATCTGAATTCCATGAAACTAAAGAAAGTATTATGTCGATTACTCTAAGAAGCCATACAAAGAGATGCTTTGACAGAGAAATCAGCAAACCTCCAGACTTCAAAAATCTCATCTTCCTTTATTAAAAAACAAAAAAAAAATGTATTTCCTCTCCAAGAATTTATGGTCTATAACGAAATGTTTAAAAGTAAAAAACATTTCAGTCTTACATTACCTTACAATTCCTTAGTAAACTTTTTAACTTCATTTCATCCCAAGGCTTTCCCTAATTCCTAATCSTAATTTCCCTAATCGTAATCAGATGGAGAAAGTCCCTGTTCCTTCTCTGAAAAGGGACTAAGGATCGTAACTCCTACGCCAGCTCTCTCTTTTTTGGCATTTACATTTTAGCCCATATCAGGCAAGTGGGACAYTTTAGCCCTTTCTCTGTTTTGACTTTCTCCATTATAAGCTCTTCCCTGCAAGGATTAATTCTTACTTTGTATATGGCAACCTGCCTCATCCAGTCCTAATCAAAATCAAGTGGTTTAAGTTGCGGTCCCATGGATGTTTCTCTTGGCACCTCATCTGGTGTAAATAGTTCTCTTTGCCCTTGCCTAGAGGTATTCCTTCTTGCTCACACACAAGTTGTGCTGTACAGCTGGTTTTGAGACTGCGCTGAACCAAGTTGAGGAACTGAATAAAAAGAGCCAAGGTTATATATAGCACTTCATTTTTTTTTAAAAAAAAAGACACATTTTCATTCAGAATCAACTGACTGATGGATGTGTGATTAATTGCCAAATTTGGTTTGCCACACACGACCATAAATATTTCTAGTGGCACAAATGAGATGATACAGAGACAGAAATAAGTCTGGATTCAGGGAAGGAAGACAGGAACAGCTTAAATGAGCTTTGCTGTTAAAAGAAGAGTCTGTAGAATTAAGACCTCACTACCACACTAAAACCCACAAATATAAAAATTTTCAAAACTTGGTTTTGAACACTATCTATTTACGACTGATGAGAGCAAGTGCCTACAGACAGAGCATTTAATATATTAGCAGCTTGGCTTGACTGAACTTCTCATTACCGTTCTTTGACAGAACACCTCATTCCATCGACTACTACCTAGTGCAATGAAATTTCAGATCCATACAAACTACTACCCAGTATAATGAAACTTCAGGCCCATCCAAATCCTATGAGTTTCAGATATGCCTCATGAAAAGAGCCCAATACTTAGGGCTGTTTGGTTGTATTATTTCAGCTTTTCCTCTCTGCACATATGTGCTCTGTTAGACTCATCTCTCCTCCATTTTATTTCTGTTCAGGACTATAGTTTTTGAACATTTCCAGATGAAGCAGCATCAGATAATATTTAGAAAAAAGCCATCTGGCTTCTCCATGTTGGTTCTTTATTCAGCTTGTTGCATATCTGGAATTGGACTAGACAGTAGAGAATCCAGAAGGCAAACCTGTTTTCTCAAATGAATATGATGACTGAATCCTGAGTCTTCTGAATCTTCATTTCTATTACTTTTAGATCCAAGCTGAGGATTGCTGGCCTGGAAGAATCAGCTGAAATGTATGTATTTTAGGTGCTGGCTCCATTTCTTGYACTTAGGAGGCATCACTTACAGATTGTGAATTAAAATATATGGATCAATGCAAACCATCTCGACACCAGCAAATGCAGGAACAGTAAGTACAAACACTGATATCATATTTGCAAACAACTCTACTTTTAGAATAGCTGAAATTGAAGTCACAGTCTGGACTACACTAACTCTTGAGATTCAAACTTTTTCAGACATTAGAAATAATAATGACAGAGCATTGTTTGTTCTAAAGATTCTATCTTAACAGGGTAACATTTTTAAAAATTACTACTTGACTCAAGTTCCTGAAGCCCATTTTGCCTTTGTGTTTATGTTCACACCACTGGCATTCTTAAAATAATTTCTTCTTCCCTGGGCTATGTTTGCACAACCSACAAAGTTAAAATGCTTGTGATAAAATCAAGATGGGCCAGACCACTTTATACATGTCTCCTCGTGAGCAAGAGAGGATAGTTATCAGCTCAGCGCATGTTACAGTGTGTAGAAACTTGAGCATGACAGAACCCCAGCACAGATGTATAGGGAGCTCCTAACTAAACTCCGGAAAAGTTGAAATCAGAGGAGGAATACAGAGACATTGTTTAAGTGTGCAAGGATGAAATTAGGGAAGGCAAAACTCATCTGAAGTTAAAGCTAGAGTAGAAAAGGTTAGGAAGGGCAAAGAAGGGCTTCTGCAGGTACACTGACAGCAAAGGAAGGCTAGGGAAAATGCAGTCAGTGGCAAACCTAGTGACAAAGGACAYGGRAAAAGCCTCAGTTCTGACAGGTAAGGCTTGGCCTCTGGTCTCCCAGTTCCCCAAACCTGCTAGTAGAGTCTGTGGGGGTGAAGCAGTACCCACAGGACAGGAAGACACAGTTAGGGAGTACTTACACCATCAGACATACACAAGTCCATGGGACCAGATGGGCAGAATTCAGGGTGCCAAAGTAGCTGGCCAAGGCAGGCCTCACCCTACCATCYCTGAAAGGTCACGGTGATCAGGAGGTTCTTGATGACTGCAAAAAGGAAAATATCACACTTTTCTTCAAGAAGGGCAAGGAGGAGGATCTGAAGAACTACAGTGTGGTCAGTCTCACTTCAGTCCATGGGAAGGTTATGGAGCAAATCCTCCTCAAAGCTGTTTCCAGGTACATGACAGACAAGAAGGTGACTGGGAACAGCCAGCAAATCACAGCTGATCAATTTGTTTGCCTTCTACAATGCAAGGACTGGCTSTGTGGACAAGAGGAGAGCCAGTAGATACTGTCTACCTTGGTTTTGGCAAGGCCTTCAATGCAGTCTTCCATAGCATCTTTATAGACCAACTGGTGAGAAACAGACTGAATAAGTTAGCTACTAATGTTAAATCATAAACTAGATTTAAAATAATAAACTAGAAACCCATCTCTGGTAAGTAATAGATTATTTTTATTATAATGTAATGAAAATGTTAAATATATTATAAGAATGAACAAAAAAAAAMCACCCCATACACCCCACACAGATACTCCCAAAGGATAAGCATTCCTTCATGTTTAGATAAATTCTTTAGAAAATGGTAAGTTCTCAAATGTAAAAATATTCAAGGGAGAGAAAAAAGAAAGCTGAGTTAGCTAAGAAGAAAGAAAAGCATTCCCAAAAGAACAGGTGCAGAAGCAAACATAGGATACTCTTTTTGCAAGTTGAGAAGCCTATGACCCTGTTTACTTGGGCAAAGACAGTTTTTSATGTTATATCCTGAATCTTTCTGGAATCTGTTTTCAGCCTTTTATTCCCATATCATCAACTAGTTCACTGAAATTAAGATCACAGAATCTCAGTATCACAGAAAGGTTGAGGTTGGAAGGGACCTCTGGAGATCATCTAGTCCAAAACCCCTGCTCAAGCAGGGTCACCTAGAGCATGTTAGACAGGAACATGCCCAGGTGGGTTTTGAATATCTCCAGAGAAGGAGACTCTACAACCTCCCTGGGCAACCTGTTCCAGTGCTCCATCACTCTTACAATAAAGTTCTTCCTTATATTCACATGGAACTTCCTGTGTTTCAGTTTGTGTCCATTGCCTCTTGTCCTGTCACTGGACAACACTGAAAAGAGTCTTGCCCCATCCTCTCAACACCCTCTCTTAAGGTATTTATAGATATTGATAAGATCCCTTCTCAGTCTTCTCTTCTCCAGGCTAAACAGACCCAGCTCTTGCAGCCTTTCCATTTATGAGATATTCCAGTCCTCTGCTCATCTTTGTAGCCCTATGCTGGACTCTCTCCAGTAGCTCCATCTCTCTCCTGTCCCAGAACTGAACACAGTGCTTCAGATGAGGCCTCACCAGGGCTGAGGAGAGGGGCASRATCACCTCCCTCCACCTSCTGGCAACACTCTTCCTAATGCACCCCAGGAGACCATTGGCCTTCTTGGCTACAAGGGCACATTGCTGGCCCATGGTCAACTTTCTGTCCACCAAAACTCCCAGGTCCTTCTCTGCAGAGCTGCTTTCCAGCAGGTCAGCCTCTAGGCTGTACTAGTGCATAAATAGCATTATTTTTCCCTAGGTGCAGGACCCTGCACTTGCCCYTGTTGAACTTCATGAGGTTCCTCTCTGCCCAGYTCTCAAGCCTGTCCAGATCTCCCTGAATGGCAGCACAGTTGTTGAYGTATCAGCCTCGATGATTTATCAGTGGAGTGTTTGTTTAGGCTGAGCTAAGATTTTCACAGAATGCACATCTCTCTTATCACACRACAAGTGTGGCCATTTTTCAAGGTGAAATGCTTCTTTAAGTAATTATATACCAACACTGCAACTGAAGATTATCCCTATGGCTCTGTTTTAATTCATTTTCTTCAGTCTTTGTGTAACTTTGTGACTAGTTTTACACATTTATCTGGGGTTAACACTTGATTCAGTTTAGTCACTGCGAGTGAGTGATGTGACTTCACTTGAAGTGAGGCAWCAAGCTGATCAAATTTGAACAGGAAATATTTTATATCACACTGAACAAAACTTTACAGTCTGTTTTTCTTTAAAAAGTTCAATWTAAGAAAACAGAGCATTAATTTTAAGTAAGAAGAAATTTGAAGAATATTTAGCTCATAGAAACACATTAACAACCCCCTCTTCAACTAGATCTCTATCTGGATGACTCTCCGCATTTCTCTTCAATACTTCTTATTTTGAAATATAACGAGAGATCAGTAAGTGAGAAAGGACTATAGTTCAACAAGAAAAGCCAACATTTCTTTGATCTATGGTTCTGTTTGAAATATATCTTTTTCAGCCCAAAGCAGAAAGGTTACAGAAAGGTGACAGAATGCTGGACAGCTGAGTATTTCACGGCATTAACAAATACTGCTGAAACAGAGGGTTTCTTTTTTGGTTTAGGAAACATTATCATCTTCAAAATGATTATTTTGAATGGACAATAATGGACATTTCTCTCTTCCAGCTACCACAGGAACATAGGCTGAAATGGAGCAAAATTTCCAGAAGGATCAGCAGTCTGAATAGCTTGGAAACATTCTGCTTTAGTTTACAATCTGAGATATATGGCTACAATCCTGGGTTCACTCCTAGAAGAGGATACCAGGAGGAAATCCTGGAAATCTTTTCCAAATCCTAGAAATTGTACTTGAGGGAACAATCCCCTTTTGGCAAAGACAGGGACTAGATGACCTAATAGGTGTTTTCCATTTCTGTTTAAGTCTTTTAAAAATAAATGTATATTTAATAAATTCTTAAAGCGTCTACAAATATCACGAAGTATACAACCAGATTATTTGATTTTAACCAAAAGACTCAGTTGGACTTGACCTTGCAAAAGGTTTTCTGATAAACTGTTACCTATTTAAGCACAGCCTTGAACTTGGTAAGTGTCCCCCAAGGAAGGGGCTATGGAATAGGCTCTTCTGTTCCCTCCTACCCTTTTAACAGATTTGAAGGAAGTAGAGGAGACTGAATCCTACTGGGATATGAAGGACCTGACACCCAGTCAACTCACAAAGTCTAAGGAAAGGACTGGCTAATTGAGKGCCAGTCCTTCAGACTCAGATTTCTTCTACTTGTTGAATTCCTCAGCATGGAGGAGTGCTTCTGGCTGGACAGGACTGTTTTGTACTTCCTGCATATTCCAAGAGCCTCCTGAAACAGAAAGAGGTCATTTTTGAGACAGGTGATTCAATCCATCTTTTTCAATAGATATGTGAGCARTAAAATAAATCAAGCCATTAATGAGTCTGAGATTTTAGAAAATGTTTTTAACACAAACTGTAATTTAACAGCTGAAAAACAAATTATTAGCAAGAAAAAATGTTGCCATAGAAGAATGAGTAGTCATAATATGAAGTTTTTAAAATAATTCAGTGGTTAAAAACATTAATTTTGATTTCAAAAACAAAATATATTTATTCAGAAGTCTGTATGGCATAAATAAAAAAAATGAAAAGAAACATTCCCTTACCCCAAGGCAGCATTTAATGAACTACTAATATGAAAATGTAATCTAATATTCAAACGTTGCAGTGACAACTGCCAGAGGAATGGCTATTCAATGGTTTAGTTTAAATGATGTTATAGCATGAAATATTGGACTGCAACATAGATGATCTAACACTTTCCCAGAATTGCCCAAATTTAAAAAAGATTTATTTGGGTTTTATTTGTTCTTTACTAATTCACCTGTACAGAATGGTTTCTAAGTTAATTACTACATCTCCACATTCACATAAAACTGTTTGGTAAAAGAATTTTTGAATGAAGCTAGATAGCAATAGGCTACCAATACTTCGAAGTGTACAAAAATACTGGACTTTTCCCTTTTACAGGAAGACTGATACGAGTTTTTTTCCCTGACATAGAAAAAAAACCTGTGCCCTTCAGAGGAGGAGTGCAGACAGTAAGAAAACCCTTCACTCATAAATTTAATGAATTCTAATCTTAACTCTGAGTCTACCTTGCATAGAAGAATCCCAGAATCTATTATTATTTTGACTGGTCACCTCACAGAACTGATGGCTCTCATTCTCCTCAGTCATACATCCTTTTTATTTCATTCCATTTGTTCTCAGTAGGCTCTCGTACTTGTCTCATGATTATATCTGAGCAGTTTCCAGTAGCCCAGTAACGACCATAGATCTGTCATCTGTGGTTAGCTGTCTCCTAGCTTCTCCTYAGCTAAACTTTTGCATTTTTTATTCATTTGGGAAGGATATGCSTATGTACAGATTATGCATTAATGTCATGTGTTAATATTGATTGGAGTGATTGTATCGTGCTTTGTCCAAGCCAAATTATCACTGAAGCATCCAGTTCTAGGGATCAGATATTCAGGCAACTGATTAAAGCCATCTGTATTTATTTTAGGGTGAACCAAATTCAGCCCTCCGTCTCTTGTAATTGCTCCACAGCTAAAAATTTTATCAAACGGGTTATCTACATCAGGAGGAGTACTCACTTCACATGGCTTGAGCAATGGGATTTTTTGCACGCAAATTCAGGCACCTCACATCCTCTTTACTCCCTAGTGATTAGTTCTGCCTACTGAAGGCAGCAATTATGAAGAATGATTTACAAATAGTTTGTAGGCATGCTGCTAGAACATGGCCAGTAAAACTCAGCATTTCCACTGGGACAGAGGACCAAAATCTGGGACTTGCCATTTTATTGGGACATCTGCCAACACCAGGTGAGGAGACAGGCATGTGATTAGTCAACACAGACAAAAATATAGTTCTACCGATATTGATAAATAGAAGTTTCTATCATATAGCTTAATAACATGTGTGCTTCCAGGGTTCCAAGAGGTTTCCTAGCCTCAAAATATAGTTCCCTCTAAAATATCTTGTACTTTCTGACCAAAAAATCTTAGGTCTGTTGCTAAAAATTCCAGCAACACTTGCAACTGGCCTACTGGTGACCTATTTATGCTATAGAGAACCTAGGAATTCCTAACAGAGTTTACCTCAAAACAGTTTTTCCAACTCATAAAACTTTATGAGCTTAAAGAAATGTTCCTAGCCCTCATTAGGACACACCTAACAGCTTTTGAAGAATTTTGAAGGAATAAAAAGAAGAAAGAAGAGAGAAGAGAAGAGAAGAGAAGAGAAGAGAAGAGAAGAGAAGAGAAGAGAAGAGAAGAGAAGAGAAGAGAAGAGAAGAGAAGAGAAGAGAAGATGTAAGGGAGGAAGGAACGGAGGGAGAGAGTTTCAGAGTCCAATACTCTCTGACCAGGTTCTTTTAGATATTCCATAAACACAGAAACTGCAAAGTTTAATATAAAAATTTTATTTAAAGATATTTGATGGGATTTTTGATTTAGCAGAGTGATACAGTAATATAATGAAATCACAATATAAGTGCAATTGCTATTATCAGTCTCTATAATACGCTCACCATCACAACGCTGGGCGCCMCCAATCATCGGTAAGGAATAAGTGGGTTGAAGACAGCCCCAGCCCGTTGTTCTCTTCAAAAAATCATTTTTTAGTTGTTCAGGTTTTATACTCTGTGTTGGGCTGAGCCACATATTCACTTCCCCCATGCTGGTCTGGCTAATCTCAGACAGACATTCACACCTTTTGTTCAACTCAGAAGGAAACACCCTTTTTCTTCACCAAATTTATGGCTACTTATCTAAAACAAAGGTCACTCTCCGGGCCTGTTAAGACCCGGGCCTGTCCGGGTCTGTTAAGATTAAAGTCATCCAACAGTAGTAATTACTAAATTGCATCTTTCTGARCTTGAAGAGCATCTTGCATTAGTTCATCTTCTCTGAGCCTTCTTTCATTACAGGGGTTATTGGTCAGTTACAGGGAGAGAAGATGGGAGGGAGGGAAAGAGGAAGGAAGGGAGGGAAGGAGGACAGGATGAGGGAAGATGAGAGGGAGGACAGGAGGATGGGAGGGACGATGGGAGGACAGAAGGAAGGAAAGGCCAAGTAAACAGAAAAAGAAAGCAAGAAACTGCAGGCTAGCAGTTATGCTCATTGTCTTGTATGTGAGAAACCTTGGCCCCATTCCCAAGACCCATGARTATTTACTTCTGCAAAGTTTTAAAAACTGAAAACAGCAGAGAGAATAGGCAGCATTGACTGGGATATGCAAGACAGTTTTTCAGTTTCTGGTTTAAGTCCAGAAAGAATATCTTATCCTTTCAGCTATTGGTTATTCTTGATCTTGCTTACTTTCTGATTTTAACCAGAAGTAGCATACCTTAGCAACAACAATTTGTCTTCATGAAAGTTTTGCTGCAGGTCAGATGTTTCTACAAAAAACTTTTAGTGCAGTAAATTGCCATTTTCTAAAGAAAGTCTGTTTCACTGAAAAGCTCCACGGGACACTTCACCATTTTAGCAGCTTAGCATGCTATTTGCAGARTCAGATCCTATTTCCAGGATTTTTTAGTTTGGACAGAACAGATCAATTGTGAAAGGAGGGAAACAAATCTTAATCATTGAATAGCTTTCTAGAGGTCATGATCCCACTCAACTGCTTAATATAGSCTCAGCTGAACACTCTGTACCTCTGTAATTTTTAGTGCTTGAATTTAATATGACACACCATTCTTCACCTTCAGAAGACCAAGTTGTAGCAGTCTGCTTCAAGCTATGGAAAATGGCAGCAGAAAGTACCCAACCTGCACATCCCATTAAAGATTTGGTAAGTTGATTCAAATATTTTGATATTCAAAATTCTGCTGAAAAAGTATTTTTTTCACAGATTTTTTTCCAGTTTCTTACACCATARATTTGCACAAGATAGAGGAGGGAAGTGAGAAGGGTATCATTAGTCTTGACATATTTCCTTTCCTTCCTTTTTAGAGCATCAGAAGTAAGTTTTCTCRTATCCTACAGCCTAAAACATACTCGCTCTGCTCAGGGAATTCAGTATTGTCTATGGAGCCTCTGTGTCAGTTTTTCAGAGAGCTGTTGGAATCTTGTGTATGCATGCGCAAACAAATTCATGAAAGAACTAATAAAAGGCTCAACCAGGGAGGAGAACAGAGTTCTATATATCTGCTAGATGAAAAGCAGATTAAAAAAAATTTTGGCCAATGAAAGCCAGTAATAATAATAAAAAAGCATGCAGAGTATAATACAGTTGTGAGGCCAAAGACATGAGGTTCTGTATGCATAGAAATGTGAAATAAATCAAGATGACATACTTAGGTTAAAGTGAACCTCAGATTTCATTGAACATTTAAAATATTCTRTAAATTCAAAGCATCTTGGTAACATGAGATTCTCTGAAAATTACCTCTAGAGACTGTAAGATCTAGTCTCTAGTCTTCTAGAGATCATCGCCCAAGGAAAAATACTGAACAAAGCTATGGAAACAGTGAAACCACTGTATTACTAAACAATAACCAGAATTAGCTATGTGAGCAGATTCCCTYTGAGGGTTAAGCATTTAGGTAAACTAAGGAGAGGCAAATCCCAAAGACATTTCAGTATAAATATTCTTTCACAAACACTGCAAAGCTGGGCATGGATGTAAAAGACTTTTCTCCACAGTTCTCTTGTTCACCCAAGCAACRTAGCAATTGCCAGACACATTACCAGAGCTCCTTCATGGAACAGTATGAAACACAGATGAGTGTTTATAACAGGATGAAATGTTCTTTCAACCTGAGTGAATTTCAGGATTCAAGACAGAATTCCTCATTTTGAAGTACTTTTAAGACTATCAAATCTATCACATAAACATGGCCTTTAACACATACCTTGCAGTCTGGCTCAAAATGCTTCTATAGTTTTCCGTTATAGTTTCAGCACACAACAAAATGAAGGGCTTTTCCCTCCCCCCCCCCCGGGGGAGTTTTTATTTTATTCCATTTCTAAGTTACAAAGGACATTAAATTGTGATATGCCACTTATTTTCATATAGCCCTCAGAAGATTAAAAAATAAAAATTTTAAGTTCTATCAAGTTAATTGAATTAATTCAGTACYAGAATGGCAGATTCTGAGTTCTTCATTCTGGATTCATAATATATGRTAGAATCAGCTGCATCTTAAATGCAACAGTGCGGTAAGAAGTCTATGAACTGTTCAGTCGATGCTGGGAAAAAATAGCTTGATATCCAGGTCCTACTTCTGAAGGAAAATATTGGGTTTTTTTTAATGGAAAACAAAAGGCTGTCATGGACTTATGTCTTTTTTTCTCTTCTATGTTTGTATTTTTTCTAATTTTTGAACAGTCTCCTTGCATGTGTATCAGATCAGGGCAGATATTATCTTCATTTTGCTAAGCACACGGAAAATTCTCACATAATGACCTTGAGATCTGAGAAATAAGCAGCGTAGATTCTTTACTGCTTATTAGTATATCACAGGAAAACATTTTTTCATGCCCTCAGTAAAGTATTTTGACTYACCTAAGATGAAGAGGGGGCTATGTCCTGAAACCCTTTTTGGATATGTAGTATGGAATACAACTGTTGCTTAAAGCAAGGTTATTTGAAACAGGCTGTTGCAACTTAGCTCAGTCAGTAACATCTGTTTTGTGAAATAAGTACCCTACCTACATCCCAATAAGCTTTGTCCCAATTGTTTTTGTAGGCACCAACCTGTGTTTTTCACAGTGAGATCTGCAAATTCATTTTCTGCTCTTGTAGTATTTGTCAATTGCCATATTATCGAGAAAGGTGCCAAAATAGAGCAGTGAGTGTTAGCCATGGRCATGCATGAAAAACAGTGTCACTGGCTCAGGAGTGATGAGAAATATTGTTCAAAAGACCAAGGAAGTAAATATACTCTCTCTGAAAATCTTGTTTCCCTTCTTTAAAGCTTTCCCAAATCAGACGTAGAGAAAGAATATTCAAATACAGTAATACACTACTGCTGTACTCACTATGCAACTTCACCTCCTGAAAAATAGCTGTAAGCATACAGGAATTACTTTTCATACATTAGAGAGATGAACACTGGTAAAGGGAGGCAAATTGCTGTAACTCATAACTGGTCCCTGAGGTAACGAGAAAAATGAGTTTCAATTTAAAGGAACCTATTAAATGTATCTCTATTTTTCTTATGATTAAATGTTTTATATAGGCCTCAGATCAAGTCCAAACAGAGGACAGCAGCAACCGGCTGCAGCAGAGGCAAGCACAGACTTCTTCCCACACATTGAACAGAACATCATTTGTACCAAGCAATGGTTTGAGGAGTCACTAAAGCCACATTAACCCTCTCTTACCCTTTTTCTTTCTCAAGTAAACCCCTTTCCATGAACTATGGACAAGAAAAGAGAGAGTAGAGAGAAACTACTTAGTGAACGCACTCCAAATGCCAAATCAGTCAGCTGCAATGCTAATGTGGGGAGCAAGAAGCTTGTTTATAGTCAAGATATGCCTCAGACAACAGCTCAATTATTTTCTGAAATAGTTTGTGTTGTTTCACTTTTCTCTTTTTGCAACTCTCTAATATTTTACCAAGAAATTAACTATTTGTTTTGCTAGAATAATCTTCTACTCCTTCACCTTGTCAGTTGTCTGGAGTTGAGAGCGGAAGCAAAGCCAGGGAGTAGTGAAATAGCAGTGACTGCAAATTTAATGCTGGGGGGGGCAACATGAGCTAAGTTTGGGAATCTCAAGACTTTGAGTCCATCTCCCGCTAGGTGAYAAAAACTGGTATCATGAGGGGCACCTCACAGATGAAATTTGCCTTCATGATTAATACAGACCCCCTTTGCAAGGAGGTGACAAAAAGTAGAGCCAAGACACTCCTAGCATGTCACAAGGCACTCCCTAGGCAGCAGGGAACTTTCAAGTAGCATGCTTTTTATCTTTCTCAATAGGGCACTGGGGCTACATATTTTTCTTTCTTCAAAGGTGACCCAGTCCTAAGGCAGAGATAGTCCTGTGCTTCTTTCTTTTGACAGACCATGTGCACAGACCATGTGCACCTACATATTCCACCTAGCTTAACTCTCCTGATGGTAGAGGAATTACATAAAAGATCAATTTGTCAGATTTACACTGTAAATCCCAAGGTGCACTTTGTCAGGACTAAACCTTTAACTACACTTTCCACTGTTAACATTTCAAAGTGCTTTACTGTATGCTACAGCAGTRTATTAGTAGACTGCTTTAAAGGAGACTAGCTCTGAACACACCATAAGGCTTCAGATGTTAGTAATTAAAGATCATTAGTATCTATTTCAATGCGAGTCTGAGTGCCTTTGGGGACCTGAACGATAGGTCAAAGGTCTGGATGAGTTCTAACTTGAACTGCTCAGGGAAGTACCTCAGTCACCCAGCATCACCCAGCATCACCCAGCCCAGCATCACCGTAGGCTTCTCGCTATGCAACAGAAAGAAGAGCACAAGTCAGGGAACAATTTTCATCACTGACATGCAGATAAAATAGATCTGGATAGCAAAAGGCAGTTCCTTGTAAAGACATCTGACTAGCTCTGAACTTCTTTGTTGCTTACACCTGATGAGAAGCTATGTATTTTTCTGGGAACACAGTGTCTTTCACTAATTCAGATGAGAAGGGACCTCAGAAAACATTGGGTCCAGCCCCTGCTCAGGGCAGGACCAGCTTCAACATCAGTTCTGATTGTTCAGGGCCTTTTAGCTCAGGCTGAGCTCAGGCATCCGCCCAGCTTTGCACCATGCCATGACTATGAATACAGGCTTAAAGATAGCTACACAAAGTGCCTTTTAACTTGGTTTCTAGCCAACTAATTTAGCTTGTATTTTGCTTCTCTAAAGTGTTTGTAATCAGGCCCTGGTCCTGCAAAAGGGTCTTAGACTTTCATTTTGCATTGCTCTAATGCCTCCATTCAGAAAAGCAACCCCAGCCACATTTTTTTTTGGGGGGGGGAACCCCATTTTATTTGAAACTCATTTATTCATCTGTTCACAGACCCATTGAATTTTGTCACTGACTCCCATGGCAGAAAAATCAGGACACCAGCACAATGGATTTTCCTAAGCATAATACAATCTGGAATTACCTCATGTTAAAAACTCCACGTACAAGTTGTAAGGATTTGAGTCATTTTTTCTATGGAGAGTACATTACTGCAGATAAAAAAATTTGTCTACAGTCTGGAATAAATTAAAACAGGTCTATGAAATTCTAGTACAAACTGAAGCCAATTAATAATAACTCTTAAAACTGTCTCTTTACTAAGAGTATTTCTTCCAAAATGTGCCTTACTTAACACGAGACTGTTGTCAGTTCCCTTCCAAAGGAGTAGTTTTACATATCTTGTTTTTAACTAAAGTAGCAGAACAGTATCAGCCAAACTTGAGAAAAAATGAACAAATATACTTAGGATGAAAAGTTGGTGGATATGGCTCATGAAGAACAGCACTGGCAGCAAGTACCTTTCTGAGTAGCCAACGATCTGAAAAAAAAAATCTTTTTTTCTTAATACGATAYCTGATGTGGTCTATCATAAAGTCCCTGACCTAATGCTGAACGCAGCAACAACATTCTCATGGACTACAGAATCAGATTCTGAACAACTGTCTTTTCAAAGAGCATTCTCAATAGTACTTAAGCAGAGAAATAAGGTACTGTGCTCACAGAAATGTGAGTACAGGTTAAAGTCTACCTACATCCACTCTATTCTTGTCAGTGACAGGCTCAGAATGGGGCAAACTTACATACACACACAGGCACACACATGTGTGTGCACACCTTGGAAAAAAACTCAAAAGATGAAGCCTAAGATTTAAATCCATTTCTCTGGGCAACTGTCTTTTCCATGCATGAATGAAACACTATATAGTCTCTGTATATCCTGAATAATTGATGAGAAATACATACAGTAAATTTCATGCTATCAGGGTGTATTGGATTTATTGTGTGTGCACAGACACAGCGTATGTGAACCTTCCCGGACTAACTGTAGATACACTGTGCAGTGATCAGTACAGTACGTGCTCTGTAGAAACACACAGCAATGCAGTCAGAGGTACTGTATAGTACCTCCAGTGGGCCTACCAACTGTCCAGAAAACCTAGACAAGCATAAAATGTCATCCAATTCTTTTGCATTAAGATTTTCAGGTAGAAAAGAGAAAATTGTGAAACCTGACCACTTGGTAATACTACCTCAGTCTCCCTTTTGAAGTTTTCTTAGTTTCACTCCTAACCAGAGGCACCACAAGATTTAGTGCAATACATTTACCTACTATGCTGGATTACTGTAAGAAAAATATCAGGTGCAGTTCTACTTTAGATAGCATCTATTCGTTCATGGCTGTCATCCAAGCCTTAAAGAACACACTAATTATTTTCTTAAGGTTAATCTTATTTTACTTCTTTCTCTCATCTTTATCTACTCCTAAATACAACTGATACATTAACAAGAAATGATATGCTGGAACAGTGCTACACAYTGTCTATTTCCTAGGTAAAAAATGGAAGTGTAGTGCACAGCCCAGGCTATTTGGACTAAGACTGGCCTTCGGGAAATGAAAGTTTTCATTTAATAAGATGCATATGTTGCTTCCTGTCAGCATACATATTCATGCGTATCTGTATACGTGTATGTATATATATAAATACATACCTAATACTCAACTACCATACAGATGTATATCTACATACATAATTTTCTTTTAAACTAAAATCTGAAATGTGTCAGAAGTCAAGGTGGCAAAAGACGGAACGTCTGTGGCCTCACACTCTTTTTGGTTGATAGGGGTCTGTCTGTGCATTTTAAACTCTAGAGTTTCTGTGAATGTACTTCTGAATTCAGTTCTTGGACAACTTCCAGATGCTTAAAATGGTCTTAACCAAGAATCCCTTAAGATTTGTTCCAGATAAATCAGTTGTGAAAGCATTATTTCCAGAAGCGAACAGCCTTCAGTTCTTTATATGATCTAGTTCCAGCGCTTCTCATAAGCTTTTCAGAACTCAGATTTTACTTCCAGCTGTGAGTTGTCTGTAATATGTACTCATTTGTTTGTTATTATTTGTTCATTTATTGAAGGCATGTTTCTGTTTTCCTTGGAGTGCCAGTGTGCAGGGCACTGTATGCCTATTTTAGAATAGTAATTTCTTATGGAAATAAACATTATCAATGAAAAATAGAATCAACAAACAACATTATGAAACGTAAAGTCTGCAAATACTGATATATACAACGGAACATCTCCAACAAAACATATGAATGCATAATATTGGGTGAGAGAGTACTCGTAGAAAACATAGATTTGTTAAATACATTTGTATTTAACAAGAAGTTACAAACACAACACAAGAAGTTGTGGTTTTTCTCCAGTACTTAGGACAGTTAGGAGCAAGAAACAAGAAGTTAGGCACTTAGGAACCTGAGTTCACACCCATTTCCCCAGCACACATCAAAACAAAATCCTGCTTACTGATTCCGTGATGATTAGAAAAAAGAAAACAAAAAAAAAATCCTAAGTAGAAACCTTTCCTCCTACTTCCCCAGGCTCAGCTGAAAGAAAACTTCTTTCCTAGTCTCACCTTTCTGATTTTCACTTTAGGCTCTGTCCCAGTTTCTCTGAGGAGGTGACAGGCAGCATAGCTGCTTGCGCCTGTTCGCATAATGGCTTCTGTCTACCTGTTTTTTTCGGTTACTGATTTATTCCTGCCACTCCGGGCTTCTTGTTTTCTCTGCTCTTCCTTCGTTCTCGAGGTTGTCCCGCCACGCTGCTTGCTACCGTCTCCAAGGCAGTGTGGGTCCCCCGCAGCCCAGCCCCTCGGGGTGCGCGTCCCCCCGCCGCGCCGCGCCGCCCGCCGGCCCCACGGGCTGCCGCCCTCCCTCTAACCCGCGTGATGGGGCGCCCGGCTGCCCCCAGGGCCAGGGGCAGCGGCTGCGGCTGGGCACGGGAAGGGCCAGAGCCGGCTGGAACCGGCTGTGACCGGCCCAGGGCAGCTCAGGGCGCCTCCCGCACGGGGCGGGCGCAGCCTGTTCATAGACAGAGCTTGGCAACAATGTTAAAGACTAGAGAATTAGGTGGGTTACTGGTTGTTTCTGATTAAATTATTGTAGCTCTGTGTCTGTTTTTTTAAGGCTCTTCGGGAGAACAGCTGTCCCTTCACGTGCCCCGGCACACGGTGGGAATGCCCCCGCCTGGCAGGGTGGGCASCAGAGCTGCAACCGCCAGGGCGGCAACGCGGGGCTTTCCTCAGCACCATCACTCCGCACAACAGCCAGCAGCCTCACAACCAGTGCTTACCGAAACAGACAAAACGGCAGGTAAGGAAAGGTGTCAGCTTGTGTGCTTTTATTATAAAGTAGCTTTCTTCTCTCTCTAGCACCCAACAATAAAGCCAGACACAACTCTGATGGAAATTAGCCAGCTTTGCAGTGGCGTCGGAGGGAGCTTGAGGTTGTGGCAGTCCTGTAGGCGAGGTCAGCCAGAAGGAGCGCCAATTTTAAATATTCCAGAACACAGAAGTTTAGAATTTCATAGTTAATCACCAAAACAGCATGACACAAGCTATGAGTTACAGCAAGATAATCAAAGCAGAAAGGCATATGAATTACAAATCTACATGTACAAGAAATGCTTGAAAATCTTCCAGTGCCAAAATAAAGAAACAGTAAAAGAGATTTGTGAGTATGGATGCTTTATCATTAGTCTTTTAAATACTTGCTGTTGTAAAACTGACATATAATTAACAAATTGCCTGATAGACAACTATATATTGCTGTGCTTTTCCCACATGCGGAAATGTTCTTACAAACAGCTATTAAAAACTCCTGCTGTCATAGGAGATTTGAACATAAAAACTATTTTTGGTTAGTTCTTTATTCATAAGACCTACTTATAATACGGATTAGATGCACAGATGATTTTGCTGGTAGACAAAACTCAATGTTCTGTTATTTGGAACAGTCCCCTGTACAAAAGCCTATATTAAATGCTATTGCAGTATTTGTGATCAATGGTGCCTTTAACAGCAGGRAGGATGCTAAATGCATTTGCCATTTTGTGATAAATACACCTATTTAAAGAGATTAGATTAACAGAATCTTGAATTGCTAGGAGATTAAGTAGGTCAGCTGAAAAAGAAGCTGAAAAGCTATATAGTTTCTCAAAAAAACTACTCAGAAATTTAGAAAAATTATTTTATTTTTTATTGGTCTGAACTACATTTCTTTAGTTCAATTTTGATTTTTGGCTTTGGAAAAATCTGAAAACCTTCAGAGACAGTAAAAATTGAGATGCTGGGCCTCATTCCTGTACCGTACATTGCTATTTGTATATATGGAGTGCTGTGAACTTCTTTGGCTTCTCAGCTTCTCAGTGTAAATGAGCTGAGTAAATAGCTCATATACCAAAGTTACCATTTTTAAAAAGTTAGCATGTAAGAGTCCTGCACATACTTCAGCAACTCTGGATAAACAGTACTTCTCTCTCTCTCTCTCTCTCTCTCTCTCTCTCTCTCTCTTTTTTTTTTTTTTTTTTTTTTTTTTTTTTTTTTTGAAAATTAGTGAAAGTATTTTAATCCCCAGAACAGGTTAAAAAATGGACAAATTTCTTGCATAATGTTCTAGTTAGATTCCCAGGGGCCAAACATCCAGTTTGGCAAGCCAGCACAAACACATGCACACACACACACAAACGCTCTTCAGTAGCAAGCAGTTTATTAGTAGATATGTACAAACAGACCGACCCAATGGTAATCTTGAGAAGGACCACTCCAATGCTTGTCCCARTCATCTACATGATGAGAGAGAGTCAGCAGGCACAATCTTTTTGGGYGTCCCCGAGAAGGCAACGTGGTCCTCTGTTGTGTAGCAGCCTCTCTCTCCTTCGGAAAAGTTCCRRTATTATTTATGATTATTTGAGGTAGGCAGAAGTCCTGACACATGGGGTCAACAAGTGCAGGGAGTCTAGCCCAACTCCACCCCAGTTGCATAACTGGGCTATGATACTGTGCATACGTGCAGACTTATTTTGGGGGCCACATTTGACTTTGGGGGTCACTATTTCATTACTGTTCAACTTCTGACCTTCATGTTKACTGCTTCTCATGGTGATTCTGTGGCTTCTAGCCACAGAATCTGTATGTAACCAACCGCTGTTCTTTCTCACAGATTTCCAAAACCTTGTTAGTTACTTATTTGTATTCCGCTTAACACAGTGGTATTGTTCTAGGTACTAAAAAGTTACAACACGGACCATTCCCATCAAGTATCATGTAATACAGATGCACATAATTGCACAGTTTTATTTATAAATTAAAACCAATTTTACTGGAAAATTCAAAAGTTTGCAAATTTTCTCAGAATTCAACATTTTGMAATAGTGACATGTTCTGTGAATTTCCCATTCTAATTCTCCTCCCCTTTTGGATGTCCTCTATAAAACACTGAACTAATCTTGTGCTCTATCTTCTCAGAGATCAAAATAGAGTATTTTCTCCAAAACTAGTCTTCTGATCTAGTGCTAGATGATGAAAAACATTCCTGGGTGTGTTTCTCCTGCTGTGGGGGTCTTCCAGGAAGGAATGTTAATCCTAGGTGCAGAGCACAAGGAATACCAAGGGGCATGCTGATCTGAATAGAGATGAGGGCGCGAGAGAGAGAGAGACTGCACAGCTGCCTCCTCATGATTCAGATTCTTGCACCATATCAGCTCATGGGGGCATTGTGGAAAAACATCATTTTGCATTTCCCGCCTTCCCAGCAAATCCATGTTGGACATACTCTGTTCCCTCTGTAATTTTCTTTATTTGGATCAGTAGCCATATGTTGTTTTCTCACTCGGGTGAAAGGTTGGGTGTGCTAAGGTAGGAACTAAGTCAACAGATACAACAGCTTGCCAACTCAAACATCCTTGTKGAACTTATTTTGGGTTGTTATTATAAAGCAGGATATGGTATAAATTAATCACATAAAAGAGTTACTGAAAGCAACAGRTACAGTAGAGATTATGTGTCTTTGGGATGGTAATCTGTTGCACTCCAGTGTGATTTTCCACTTCCAGAGGCTGAAGCGCTGCTTAAAACAATCTTAAAGACTGCAGGAGACATTGCAGAAGAAATCTAGTGTTTCTGCATTTCTCATTTTTAGTTATTTAATTGTATTCTGCYGTTGCTTCTGGCTTTTCTGCAGGAAAATTTGATTAAGGAAAATCTGATTCAGGGAGGCAAGTAGCCGAATCTCTCCTTCTAGACCCACTGTACAGCAGAACTGCCTAGAGGAATATGTTTAGATGCTTGAGGTAATGTGCAAAAACCAAAAAGGTGAAACCAACTGTAAGCACACAAAGAACTTAGAAACRTTCAGCTAACCAAAGCGAATCAGGAGGGCTATTCAGATTCTGTTTTTTCSAGTCTTTCATTCATGGTAGTGAAGTCATGTGTTTGATATATATATATATATGTGTGTGTGTGTGTATATGTATGTATATAAAAATATATATGTGTATATATACMTATATGTATGTGTAGGTGTATAGTGAGATAGAGATACATATTTTTGAAGGAACTAAGGAAAAAACCTACATACTCAGAGCTTCAGATGAAATTTATATAACCTCCTAACCCTTTTAACTTCTTTGGTTTTATTCATAAACACAGGSATTTTATCTAATATATATAAACCCCAATAAACCCTATATGTTTGGATTTTTCTTTAATTTGATATCCTAGATATTGTGCTAAAACCATAGCCCTCCAAGTGAACTATGAGGCCWTATATCAGGAGATTTCAGAGAATGTGAACAAACAGATAGTTCCTGACTATGTAGTAATCTGTTTTGTTGTCTTTTTCTTTTTGRATATATGTTCGTATATTTTGGAAATATATTTTTACATATGCATCAGAGTGATTGGAATAAGTACTGGGGACAAATTCACTCAAAACCTCAAGATAAAACCCAAATTTCACAGAGTTCAGTGGCAATGGAACTGGAGCTAAGACTTGGGTTATTTCTTGATTTGTGCAGACGAAGGAGAGACACAGACAAGGACAGCAAAATCCAAAAGGGTTCACAGTTCTTCAGTCTTCACATTTGACTTCTAATTGTCCAGTATTGATGTATTCCTTTATCTTTGTGGTTTTGCCTGTTGTGCTTATTAAAATGATAAATATGAGATACTTGTATAATATGATGATCCTATGTAAAAAATAAATAAAAAAGAATYTATTTAAGTAGAGTAAATTAAAGATCTGTTTGTCATTCCTGTAACAAAAGTCCACTTAATTTATTCAATTCTTTCTGGATGTCAAGATGGCTGTAGAAACAAATAAAGACACTTCATGACATGTTTCTTTTTGTTATTACTAGAAAAATATCTTAAAGAACATCTGTTAACATTTTTTAATCAAATTCTAATCTGGAAGGAAATTTTCAACAACAAATGAGTTTGTTTATATTATATGGTTCACAGAAATCTTGACCACTTGGATTTGATATACTTAAAAAGAAATATTTGTATTAAAAAATTAGGTTTAAAAACATAGTGAAGACACATAAACCAGTGTCATGGCCCATTTTTCTTTGTAAAACCCAAATGGTTTTATGGAGTTAGGAATTTGAATAAACAGTGATTAAAAAAAGAAGATACAGAATCTAATCCTGTGATGTCTCTACCATCTCAGTGAAGTTAATGAGCTGTATATAGAGAGGAACAGAGATGATGTCTTCTTTCCAGGTCTTGGTCAACCTGAAGATTTTTCTGTTTTTCCATTCAGGAATACAACTGGTTTCTCTCATTCTATACTCCAGACTCCTTTTCTTTCCCAAGAGAGCATAGTACCTGTATCTGTATTGTACCCTGCTGAAAACCCCAGAAGGAGATTTGCAGTCTGTGCAAGCAATGAACTTGCACCAGCACAGGCAGGGAAGCCACCTAGCTCACTCAGGAGACGGTGTGTCCCCATGTGGCTACAAGCACCTTGGTGTTTATCAAGGGCCCAAGGTTGCAGTGGGTGCAGATGGATAGCCTTCCAGTTACCTCTCTATCTCCATGGCATTTCAGAGAGCCTATATGTCTCTYTTCATTTAGACAGGTAGTTTAGATGTCTAGGTGTAGATCCCATCTTCACAGCTTTTTCCTGTGTTGTCTTCACCTGTTCCCCAGGTTGTCCCCACAATTTATCAGGTATTCAGCTAGTCAGCAGACCTGCATTTCATCCAATTTGAATTTTTCCTTTATGCATGTGGATGGCAGTCTTGTACTAGGCARGGCTATGCCTGTGCCTTGTTGCTTTTGTTTCTCTTTTTCTATAGGAATGACTGCACCCAAAAGAGCCAGAAATCACTAGTGTCTTTTTCACTGCTACAAGGCTGAGCTCATCTTCATTTTCTACAGTTTCTCACTTGGTTCCTGCGCATTCTGATCTCCAGGACAAAACTTTTCTGCAGATCAATCTGGATTTCCACTCCTGGTAGATTCTCTGGTTCGGTCATTAATATCCTTTTCTGCGGTTAATTATCTAATTACTTTAGGATATCTTTCCCACAAGCTGTTTCCATCCACTTGAATATAAATTCCAGATAAATTTTACCCATCTTTTTTAAGTTTCCTTCATATTTCCATCTCAGAGCTCAATAGCCTATGTAACTTCATTGGCATGTTCCTTTAGTTAGGACAATCAATATTGTCCCTCTGAAAACCAAAATACGAGTCTTCACTGCTCCAGAGTTTCCCACTGGTCTCARGGACCTGGCATTCCTGAAGGCAAATCCTACCAGTAAAGACCAACATTAAGAAGGCATTGAGAAGACATCGATGTMCTTTGTTGGCAGGTCCCCAGCCCCATTCAGCAGCAGGCCCACATTTTCATTAGTCTTGATTTTGCGGCTAATGTACTTGTGGAAGCCCTTCTTCTTGCCCTTCACATCCCTCACCAGTATCAACTCCAGATGGCTTTGGCTTTCCTAATCCCATCCCTGCACCTTACAACAGTGTCTTGATATTCTTCCTGGATAGTCTGTCCCTGCTTCCCTCTCTTCTATATTTCCCTTTTTTATGTTTGAGTTTTATTAGGAGCTCCTTCTTTCTCCGTGCAGGCCTCCTGCCACCTTTGCTTGACTTCCTGCCTGTTGGGATGGACCATTCTTGGACTTGGCAAAGATTATTCTTGAAAATCAACCAGCTTTCCTAGACCCCCTCTTCTCTCCAAGACTGTCTTCCGGGGATTCTCTAAACAGATTAGGTGCAATGCTTTCACCATTTATATACATTACTATTTTGTCATTCTTTGCAGTAGTCATTATGCTTATCTATTTGTGGGTATTTTTGTCCTTTACTAATTGCTGTTTACTTTCTATTTTAGATATCCATATGTCTTCAGGTGAACTGTCATATACAGTAAAAATTTTGTGTGGATGCAGGACAGTTCAATGTGCGGGCACTGAGCTTATCTTACCTTTGTTGAAGACTGGTCCAGAGAGAATTTTGGCTAAGAAAATTTTAGTCTTTACTTTTTTGAGCTCTTTGCCTAGCTCTGCTGTAGTTTATCTCAGTTCGTTCCAGTGGGAGCCATGCAGTATGATTTGCTCAACATCCATCTTAAAACATGAATACTTCCATGATATCATCTCTCTCTCTTTTTTTTTTTTTTTTTATCCTGTAACTCATACTAGTGGTAGACATAGATTTTTCCTTTCTTTCTTTGATTCTGCTCTATTAATAGTCATATTCATTCTCCTTAAGAGTTTGTTGTTTTTAACAGGAGTCATGTAGACCTGTCTCTTCTTTGTGCTGGTATGAATCTCAGTTTCTTTCCCTGCTTGTTCCAAGGATCATTGTCACAGCCTTCTTTGTATTTACTCCTTGTTTCTTCTAGTGCCTGCCTTCTAGTGGTCCATTGTCTTTTCCTGTCTTTTGAAATGCTCACTGTTGTTTTCCTATGAAATGAAACAGGATAAGAATTGCTGTACTAGGTCAAAACAGAGGTACCTTTGGCCTTGTATCCTGCCGCTGTGGTCAACAGCAGATGCTTAATAGTAAGTGAAGGACAAGTTCATAGTGATACTTTCTCAGCACAGTCTTTGTACGTCCTTCTTCACAGTTCAGAGACTTTCCTGTGTTTCAGTTAGGTTTCTCCTCTACCAGACAATCTCTTCTACTTTACCTTTATTGTTACATATTCCCATAAGTCTTCCTCTTGTCCCACAAGTTGCCCAAGGTGCTGTCTTATTAGTCATCTTCATCTCTGTCTCAGATTTCCCAGCCTTCAAAGAAAAACGTATTAAAAAATTTTAGAATTCCCCACCTGTGAATTCCCACTCACATGACCGTTCTACTCATTAGCTACTTGTTCTGAACCTTATTGTGTATGTTGGCTTAGTCACCTTGATTATCTCTTTGAGTGTGCATCTGTCAAAGGCAGAATACAATCTGCTGAAAGATTATACTCTACCATTAAGGCAGAGATTCTTCAGACCATTAAATGGTAAAGAAACCACAAAATAACACACTGAAAAAACAATGTGCCCTGACAATATGATAGGAAATGGCTTGTTCTGCAATGTTTGCTGACCCTCCATATGCTATGCCAATATATTGTGCTCTCTACTAGGTCTCTTTATCTCCATCTTCTGTCAGTGGGATATTTACGTTCTCTACTAGCTCTGTAATAGCTCTAGCTTGCTTACTTACACAGTAATGACAGCTCTATTTTTGTGTTACTTTTGATCAATGGACACCATTTCTAGTAGAAGGTGTTCACAACCATTTTTTCCTCCTTTCATGGGATCATTTCCCATCTTATTTAATCAGTTGTAACAGGTCACTCGTTCTATTATAAATTAGTATTGCTATAGGATTAAGAAGGAAAAGGGAAGGAAAAAGGGAGATAACTTACTTTGGTAGTGGCTTTCAGCAGCTTTCTTCTGCCTCTCTTCTACTAAGGTGTGAGAGGGCAGCACGTATTGTAAGATCAGATTTTTAATTCTATTAATAGGAATTTTCCATTTAAAACATTCAGCTTCAAAATATCTGGAAGTATTTTTATCCATCAAACCAAAAGTGTTTCACTCTTAATGTTCATTGGCTACTGTAGAGGCTAAGAATATAATTTAATCTGTACTCCTCTGTTCTAGGGACTGGTAACTGCTTGATTTACTGTTTGCACTTACCTAACAAATTAGATTTTTCAGCTGCACTTCAGTTCTTTAAGTCTGGAGTAGTTGAGCTCTTCCAGGCTACAACACTTCAGACTAAAGTCATGGGGGAAGCATAGAGGTAATCCAGTGATTTTGGTAGCTCATAAATTCCAAGTAACTTTAGTATAGATACCTGAGCTGTGAATGGAACTATCATCTGGAGGAAGAAGACGTCATCAAATACCTCTATTCCTCAAATTCCTTAATCAGAGAGCACACACGGCACATAAAGTGGTCTGCCTGCTCAAACACAGAGTTTGCCTTTAGCCCTGTCTTAGAGAGAACCATCAGGGCCAGAAAGGTGTTTTCTGCTGCATGAGTCTATTGTATGTCCAGGAACCACATGTACTTCCCAACATCTGATCCTGACATTTTGAAGACTTCACTTTCACTGCTGTGGTAACAATCAAGAAGCAACTGAGAACACTTCCAGAGAACCCTTTCCTTTTTGAGAAGGCTAACAGTAAAAGAAGAGCTGAGGCTTCAAAACCTTTGAACCAAGTATCTGGATAAGGAGACATTACAGCAGCAGAAACGAAGTTGTGATTTCTACAATACAGTAAAACTTGAAGGGATCACTAATATATACAGGTAGCAACAAAGTAATACTACAGGGGGTGGGGTCTTTCCACCCTGAAGGAAACTTGGTTGCACCACAGGATTGTTGTACTGTATAATCCTGAGTGCATCGCTTCAGATTCACCTGAAGCTATCTCCTGACTTCAGGAAAGGGGCTCATGACCATTATATATAAACCTGCATAGTGCCAAAAGAGATTTAATAAATCTCTAGAAATACACAGACTCTTGAAGAAGCTGATACCTTCAGCAGGGATGAAAGAGCCATATTATGGGAGGCTGGCCAGCACTGAAGCAAAGAGCTCTGGTTGGAGCCCACGGGAGAGTGTTGGAGAGAATAAAAGTGTTCATTGCAGTAATAGAGCAAATTGCAGGTGTCTGCAGAGTTTGTCTGTCAGAGTGGGAAGCCATTCTCTTCTTCTAGGTCAGACTGGCTTCCTGACCCCAAATCTTCCTGGCTGAACTGCTCCCTGACCACTACACAGCAAAGCCCTTTCCCAGTGCTAGAAAGGACCTGATCCTGTCTTTGGGTATACAGGGACCTCTCCTCACATTCTCCCAAGACTTCAGGACCTTAAGAGGTCCCTGCTCTGAACACAACTTTGTACTTGTGTGTACCACTGCCTCCTAGACAACTCCCAGTTCCTGCCCTCTAAGTGTCTGAAGGCTTGAAGAGCAAGGACGTGCGAGAGTGCTTTCCTGCCTGCACAACCAGGCTCATCAAGTTTCCAGCAAGACTTGAGTAGGCTGATTCTCCACTGCCCACTTTTATTCTTATTCCTCTTCTGCTTATCTGGAAAAGTTTCCTCTCCTTGCCCCAGCCTTCACAACCAATGAATGTCGTCACTCTTGTAATTGCAGCACCCAACTCAAAAGCGTTCAGTTGCACAGCCCCCGACACAGCCAGGCTTTATGCTCCAGATGTCTCCTGCTAGAAGGGAACCTCCCGTTCACCATTGGCACTGCTGTATTGCTGAAGGTGTGAGTGGCAATGGTGCTATCTGCAGCAGCAAGCCACGCTGTGTTCCTCCTGCCTGGGGAAGGCAATCTAAAACGGAAAGGGAAAGGTCAGCAGAGTGCCAGGCACAACTTGTGGAGCCATGTTGCTGAGGCTTAAGCCAAAGCCTTGTGTACAGAGGATCTTTGGAAGCCCCAGCTTCTCCTGGGCCAGCAGGGGTCCCTGCAATATAAAATATTTTCTATATYTAGAATGGAATTCAAATCAAAATTGTATACATTTGTATTTAGATAATAACTAAATAATAAAGTATAAGCTAGACATCCAGTCAATATGGKCAGCGAAGTTTGGAAAGCTCTTTAGCTCAGCCCAAACTAGSCAACGTTTCATTACCTGCACTCACTCCAGACTCCATTTGACTGTATTGACTAGGTGCTTGACTAACTTATCTAACCACAGGTTCCTCTTGATATTTGAAACCTTGTTGGAGTTATCCAAGTTTCGTTATCCAAGCTATCCACRAGGGAGCGAGAGGACTTCTAGGAGACCCACAACCTTCTGAAATGACAAGGACCTCCTAGAGAGGCCTTTTCATCCGTTTTGCCCACCAGGCCGGCAACTCTTTTGTCCTGTGCTTAAACATGCTACACAGTCCTGAGCAGGTGCTTTAGGAAGTCAGATGTCCCTCAAGTTGCATTCCTGATGCACACACCCTGCTTTCTGTTTCTTTCCTCCTCTGCTTGCATGCGCTTTCCCATGACCCCTTGTACTSTAAAGCTCCTCTGTCTTGCCTACTATTGCTCTTGTGGAAAGAAGAATTTCCTCCTTTCTCAGAGAGATCTGCCCAACCCGGAATGCACCATCCAAGACATGGAAAAGAGCCATCCACTTTGCTGCCCAAGAATAACTTTTAACAAAACACACAATGAAAGGTGAGCAAACAAACTTTATACTATTCATCATAAAAGAAGGACAAAATCTATCCCTATGACTGTGGTTTGAGTTAAGGAAAAATAGGAGAATGCTTTCATGGACCATAAATATTGCACATAATCTTTCTCCAAGAAAAAGCACCTCATTAGCTAAWATGTGTGTGCTTAAATTCTTGTGCAAGAGGCATGTGACTCCTCTGGCTTGAGATTATTAATTTCATATTATCCACCAGGTTATACATATTTTGGCATCATCTTCAGTGAGGCAAGTCTCCAGCAGGCAAGTTCTCACTGATTCCCATTTATAAGAGTTTTTAAAAATATTTTTATGTGTTTATATATTCCAAAAACTATGTTGTATGTACATATATAAATGCACTCATATATCTTTATATATATCTCAGTGGTCACATTGCTCTATCAGTGAGATCCTTGTTCTGGAAAGAAACATGAGCCCATGCCAGTTTTAGAAGCTGCGGACATATGGTTAATGTAACTCATCTGGTTTCCTCACGCTATGTCCTAGAGACTTTAAGATCCTGCAATTACAGTGCCAAGGTCTGTGCTCTAATCCAGTACTTTCCATAAGGAAGCACGCTACAGCACAGAGTCTTTCTCCATTAGAACTGAAATCCAGACAATCAGGCCCTACAGGCTCTGAGTACCCAGACTGTAATTCATTCCAGTTTTGTCTTCTGAGGTAGTTCTGGGCAACATCAGTATTTGCTCCTGGCTCAGCTGTGGCAGGTCCTAGCCACACTGAGGAGATTCCATTCTTGATAGGGGAGTTACTGCAGGAGTATCTCTATTAGTCTAATAAAATTCACTGTGGTTACCAAAAAAATAATATCCTCATAGTTTATTAAACCTTGGATCAAGACCTGCTGTCACTTCAAATAGCAAATTTACAAGCCCTGAATTTCAACTGTTATTACAGAAGTACAAATTTCCTGACACTCACCTCTTTCCAGTTAAAGTCCCCCTTCAGAGATGAGACACTTCTTCTCTCAGAGTGCCAAAAGGTGAAAATCAGTGATAGCTCTTATGAAAGAGGCATATATCCTTCAATATGGGCTGAGTAAATCAATGCATTTCCAGTCCAGCACTTAGTCATTTTTGATAATAGTGAGTTTCAAACCAATGCAGCTGAGTTGACAGGCTTCCATGTATTCATAGCAATTCCCTGAGGTAGTCTGTCCTCAAGAGTGATTAAGTTAGAGCTATTTTTAAAACACAAAGGAAAAAGAAACACTACTAGTTTCCTATTCTTATTAGGATGTCTGCAAAGTTGTTTGCATTCTAGCTTCCAGCAGTCAAAAGCTGCTGTGTCATTTGGCTTTTCTTAATGCTTGCCCTTGTTCAAAAGAAAACAAGTAAAGTAGTTTCACAGCTAAAAGAGAAGAAATTATAGCAGCATGATTAGTGTCAAGTAGCAAGACGGGCAAGAAGAAAATCCAAGTTATGTGGTCTTTYCTTCCTCTTTGCCTTACAGTCTAGGTGCTAAAGGGGCCAGGCACATGTTGTACCCAAGTTCTTGTGTTCAGCCTTACACTTCAGCATACCGCAGCTTAGGACAGTAATTTATGCCATCCAACCACTTCCTGTACAGTCTGTGTCTAGGTTTGCTGCCTTCATTCCCTGTCAAGCAAATTTGTTCAAATAGCTCACACTACTCTCTCATTGCTACTTTTCTTTTGAAGTGCTGCTTTCTTTTTTTGACTGTCCTGTTGCTGAAGGTACTATGATCTATCATTTGTAAATGAGCATGAGTACTTGGGCTTGACTGAGCTGAAAACCTTTTATGACTACARTAACACTCACAGGCTATATTCAGATCACTTAAATCAGAACTTCAAGTGAATTAGAAGCACCTAATCTGAGAAAGCAATCCTAACTACCTACTCCCCAGYTCCCAGCAGCACTGTCTAAAGCAAAGGACATCTCCTTGTCCAGCATGATGGTTCCAAACTTTTTTTTTTTTTTAATTTGCCTACATGTGCTAACTACAAACTGGGAGCTAGAGGGGAATTTTACAGATTTTCCACTGTTTTMTTTCTTTTGTGCTATCTTCTGGCCCCACATCATCGTTTTTAACAAACAGTATGGCATTACCARTTTTTTGCAGTGCTTTCTAGCCTGATAGTGATGGCAATACAGGTTCATATATGCCTACTCTTGGAAGGACTTGCACCTAAAATRTGCCACTTGTTAGGAGGGCTCTCCAATTTTGTGCCTTTTGCAYGCTGCATTAGAGAGTGGCACTCTGCCTCTCCATTCCCAGCAGGATACCCTGAATTATAAGTACACCTGATGTTCACACATCTGAATTGTGGGGYTAAAACTGTGAAAAACAGTAGATACCCACCTCTGTACCTTGCTTGCTACTGGCTAGATCTGAAACTTTTTTTACAGGGCCTCCTAATGGGCATTTCTCTMCCTCAGAGTTTCTCAGGGGCCTCCATCCAGGTGCTATCATAGCAAATTAGGATCACCCTGCTAGACAAAGGTCTGAAATCCAAAGATTACATTTTGAGGTGTATTTGCATCAAAATTAAGTACCTCGTTAGGGTGGTCCAGATTTGTGCAGAAGATATACAAAAAATGATCTTTGCAACAACCCACCAACAACAACTCTGGTTGATTGGTTGGTTTCCTTGTTTCCTACCTGTTGTCGGAAGATGGAACCGTAGTGACCGATCTGATATTGTTGTTCTTTCAAGACTGACAGACAAGCAATCCTGTGACTAATCATATGAACACAATCAACTTCCAGCAGACCATCTGCAGTTCCCTTGTAAGTGATCACAATGATGATGATCACAATATTTGAAAATCATGTTATTGACTTCTCCCTTTCCCAGTGACCCCTACAAAGGGCTACAAAATTTCCTGGAAATGAAACCTGAAATCACTAAATGTGAAAAATATGGTTATTATTTTCACATCTTTTTGCTTTTTGAACTTCACACCACATTAAGTTCAGATTTGTAAGGTAATAGTACATGAGCTGTGCTTAAACTAGAAACTTCATCTTAACAATCACAGACATCCATCCTGCCATAATGAAAAGTGTTAGGCAGTACTGGTAGCACCATGCCRGTTGGTTGATTTAACACTGGCGAGATCATGTAACAACAGAATGTTCATATTTTAACTGTTAGTAAGACCAAGAACACGACAATGTAATCATAGCTAATAACATTTTTTTGGACTAACAAATAATAGTAAAGAGGTAATGTACCACCATGTCTCAGGTCCTAACTCAGGATGCAAACACGAAAAATAACTTGAATCCATATCAAAGCATGACCCAGCTACTGGACATCGTCCTCCTTGCACTTGCACAGATTTCAATTGGAAGTACATCCGAGAATCAGGCTAAGAGAGCAGCAGTGGGGAGGCCAGAAGGTTTCTCTAAATTTGATAGTCAAGGGGTCAAGATAGCAGAATGAACCATAGTTTTCCTGGAATTTAGCTACAAAAACATATTTTTAAAGACTAAATACCCTGAAGCAGGGAACATCTTTCTGTTATACATTTGTCCAGTACAGTAGGACTTTTCTGCTGCAATACAAACACTAGAATAACAATAAAACTATTACTGTGGTAATTCTACCAAGTACAGCTTAGACGCTTTTTTTTTGAATTCCAAGATAGATAGGTAAACAACAGAAATTTCTAACAGAAAACTCTATTTCTGACAGCAAGCTCTGTCACACTGACAAAAAATTCTCAAAATGGAGACTGTTCAGTAAGATAAGCTTCAAGAGYGCAATCTAACTAGGTTAACTCTACAGTTCTGTTTATGAAAGCAAATACTGTTTYTGAAAGACTATCAGCATAAATATTTGAGTAAAACTGATAAACAGGAAGGTTTTGTTTGTTTCCGTACAAGTGATTTCCTTAATTCCATACTGTTACTAGTATGTGAGCTTAAAAACATTTATGAACTTCAAGGGAAGTTGTAGCTGGAAAGTGCAGGGAAATTGATCATCTCCAGGTATCATTATCCATGTTGGATAATGGCAAATAGCATGCTCAGAAGCTTTAGATATTAAGAAATAGTTTCTGGTTAAACAAATAAAAGATTTTATTAAGAATGCAAACATATTTTTAATTATTTTCATCCTAGCAGTGACATCCTAAAAAACATTGATCAGGCATTGACTCTATCCACTGATTTTAATGCTAAGATTTTTTCCTCATTGAAAAAATGTTGTATGCTTCCCACTAGATCATCTGAAGTGAAGCTTTGCCTGAGGCAATTTTTAAAATGTCAGCAGTTTCAAGTAGTTTGGCAGAGATATAATCCTTTCCCTAACTGTCATTACTTCACCTTCTAATCTCTTCAAAATGTGGAAATTAAGCTGGAACAGTTTTGCCCTAAAAAAGAGTATATGTAATTACCAACTGTGATTCCACAATCCAAGATCATATGACTGGATGTGGCTGCTGTTGTTGTGATTTATGCAAGAATAGAAGAAAACTTATCCGCCCAAGAAGAACTATTAAAAAAATACAGGATTTTAGAAATCTACAATACCCTTAGAGTTAACCTTAAGTTATACTGTGCTTAATTTACTCTGTAGTGCCCATAGAAAAGCATTTCTTTGGTGCAGGGAAGATATAAGGCATCTAGGGAAGCCTTTAAAAGTCTGTTACACAGAAGACCCAGAGTGAATCAATATCCTAGAAATAACAAGGTAGAGCTACCATGGAGCTGATGCCAGTATCATCTGCAATCTTTAGCGATAAACACTTTTCTGTGTCAGCGAGGATAAAGCCAGCCAATTATATATGTGTATATATAWAAAAAATATGGAAGGTGCAATTGCTTTTGATTATTTACATTTTTTATGTAATCTCTACAACTGTGCAATTAAGGTGAAATAAATCTTATTTCATATGTCTACAATTACTGACTCAGATMTTCCCATCTAACTTACAGTCCTAGGAGCAGAACAACAGTTTTCAGGCAACTTTCTCTGCATACTAGCCATGAGAGAGTTTATAGAACAATCTGATTCCTCAGAAACTTTGCTAAAGTAAGCATTTATATAGATTACAAAACATTGTGGGAAGTAGCTCATGTGGTTAAAAAAAAAAAAAAAAAAGCCCCAAAAAACTTTTATTCATAAAAAATGCAAAGCCACATGGGTGCATGATGTGCTAGTTAACATATCTGTTTTCTATAATATTTATATAAGTATAGCACAGTTATGGAAATAGAGCATGAACCTCTTAAAATTAAAACAGTCTGATTAGCTTTCCCTATGTAGATAACTAGTTCAAATTAATTTCTGTGCAATTTATTTAGGGGAAGAAAAAACTTCTGGCTGCTGGGTTTTGACCTACCAGTGTTTAGGGGCTTCACTGTGCTTAACAGTAGGYGAAAGCTAGAATAAAAAGATATAAAATATCTCTGCTTACAGACAAAGATCTATGTCATAGCCCTTTGAATCTATTCAAAGAAAAAGCCTTGAGTACATGGTTGTTTTCTGTTTTAATCACAGACTGGAGAGTTCTAACCAYCCCTGGACCCTTGCTACTCTTTCTGCAAGTACATGTCCACCGACTGTGAGAAAACAGATCCTTTGTATCCTACCCTCTTTTCCTTCCTCTTTACCCTCACTGGTTCTGTATTGTTCTGTACAGTTTCTTGTCAGTGGCAAAACTGAGTCACACTGGTCTGGGTTTGTCCTTTCGATAGCTTCTCAGGAACCATTCAGTAATAGCATGAAATATCCTAGTTTTTCAGTTCTTTCCTTCAAATCACCCTACAATAGTTCTACAGTCACCTTCCACTGATTTTCAAAGACTAGCTATTGTCAATTCCTGCAGAAAAGCAGCTGCAGGTAAATTTAGGCACTTGAGCAAGGCACTTAGTAGTGTAGCTATTTCAGGGTCTCTGCATATTAACTGACAAGAGAGTATTAATTAGCACTTAGGTGGTTAGGATTCAGCTCATCTAATTTTATATAACCACAGTATAAATGTTTATTATCTGAGATAGTCATTCTAGATTTTTTTCATTGTCAGGGGAAGAAAATAGTTATCTTTTGAATACAGTTTATTTGATCTGCTCTGGATATCTGCATTAGGATCAACTACATTCTCAAAGTGCCTATATTAGATATCAAAAGTGTGGTAAAATCTTCCCAGAGATCTCTTTCCCCTGACTACAGATGGAGCTTAGTGTGACTACAGTATCTTACATACCTGATACATACATACACACCTGATGTGAGGTGGTACAAATCCAGGCTTTYGACTTCTTTCTCTCAGCAGTCCTTCTCCATGAGGGCCTGAACTATTCCAAAGTTGATGGCTTTTCATAAGTCTCATATTCTTCTGMTACAGGTTTTAAACTTGGAGATACTGACAAGCAACAGCTATAGCGAAGTGTTATAGTGCTCTAGTAGTTATACTAGAGCAGTTTCAAATGGCTATTCCTGCTAAATCAGTGGAAGATGGATTTGGTTTACTGTCCTGCCTAGTCTTGTTTCTAAGTAATTCTTGAACCCATCAAAGCTAGTACTCTGAGGTATTGCTTGGGGGGTTTCACTTCATTAGCAGAAACCCCAGCAATGACTGCTAAGCATGGACAAGGGCTAGGAATGATGGACTGATTTAACACAAATTACTTTTCTTGACCACTAATATTTGAGTGAGTTCTTAAATTCTTCCTAGTGAGTAACACCACTGCAGTCAGTGCAAGTAATCAGGGATATACAGTTAAATATGTAGAATCTGGTCCAAAACCATTCACAGTATTACTGAGGGATACACACCATTTTTTGCATCTTTCTCAGGACCAAATTTCAGTTTTATAGCAAAAAAAATGCTATTTTCAAAAAATCATATTCAGCCACTTTTTTTTTTTTTTTTTTTTTTTTTTTNTCCAGAAAGCTGGGACACATTACACATTAAGAGCATTGAAATATGGTTTTAGCTAAAGTGGAGGGCATGGGGCAAGTGCAAAATATTCAGTGACTAGTCTCTTTACAGTCAGAAGAAAAAATGTGAAAAATGCCAAGAAGCTTGGGGTTTGCAAATTGACTATGGGATGCAAGTTAGTTATTTCCACTGTTTCTGCAGATATTGTAGAATAATTGCTAGTGGCCATTGGAGGACTGGCAACAAAAAGAAGTCCAGTCCATCTCTTATGTCGTCTTTCAGAACACAGTTTTGACAGTTTTTTTCTGTTAATTCTCTACTTTTTTTCCTATATTTGAAGAAAGCCTATTCCCAGCATAAATCAGTATCAGTGTCATGATGTCATATGTAGCCTTTTAAGAAATTCAAAGTCAAGAATGGCATTTTGTGAGCAACTTTTCCCACTTACTTTTTGAGTATTTTTTCAGTATTTCTAGAGAGAAAAGATAAAATTCAAACTTGACAACTAGACTGATATGTGTGCTGTTTGGGGCTAATTTTAATAAGTGACTTAACAGTACATAATCTTGGCCCTGGGAAAATATGTTAGGTAGGAGGGGTGCCCCTGAAGCCTGAAATTGTTGAACATGAAGAATCATCCCCAGAAAATAAACTAGTTTCAAGAATACGGACTGTAGAGGTAAGATGGTTGATCAAAAATTATTTATTTTCCAGCTACCAGAAATCCAGAGATTTTCTGAGGCAAGGTGTGGATAAATGAACTAGCTCATCAGTTAGCTTAGATACTAAAGTTCTGAGATCAATTCACTTTTCTGCTACAGAAGGGTACTTATGGGATCTGAGATAAATTACTTGGGTTGAAATACAGAATATCTTTACAGTATTAAAGTATCAGAAAGAAGTATGAAGCACAGGTTCCATAACCCTGGAGATGCCCGTGCTTTGGACTCAAAGACTAAGTTTATACTGATAAAAAAGAGGATCATGAACCACTTGCCATCCTGAAGCCACATGATACCTGGATCATTTCCGCATAAACTAGAACTTAACCTATGTCTCAGATGAGCCCCCTATGTCTTTGTTTCTGTGTGGACATTCATTAACATTTGTAGCTCATTAGTGTGGCTTATCATTAATACTGTGCATTTCAWCCATTTTAAAGCATCCAAAATAATGCAAGGGTTATATTATGGCCACCTGAGTTATGTTCTTAGATGGCAAAATTCAGGATGTATTAGATTGAGGGTATATATTGAGGGTATATATGGGTTTCTGAGGGTATAAAGCCTGCTGAGATAGTTTTGGAGGACTGTACAAGGATCATGGAGATAAACCTAGCACAATCTTGTCCACATTCTCTGGAGGTCCCTAAGAGGATTTTCCTTTGACCACACCTGGGTATTGTCTTGGCAAGAGGTAGCAGGAGAGGTCCAAAACAGAGACAATGAGAGGGCTAACAAGCAAACAGTATGGGAGAGATGTGATTTTCAAGCTTATTCCCTGGACATCTCCTATTTTGCTATATGGATACACTGAATATTTCCCCAGGTTTCTCAGTGTACACCTAAGCATGTATAGAAGATGCTTCTTAGTTCTTGTTGTGCTTTGGCATGATTTAAACCTAAAGCAGAAAGGGCTCTGCAAAGAGGTATCTAAAGACCACTTGAATACCCAGAAGTGTCCAACACATTAGATTTGCTCTAAGCTTAAGAGACATTGAAAGCATTGAGTCCAAAATGCTGCAACTACCCTTAATTAGAAAAAACAAAAAGCTATATGAATTGCTACTCATCTGTTAGCAGAGCACACAACAGAGAAATGAGAGATTTGAATCTCATTCTCTCCTCAGTCCAAGAGGACACAAATCTGCATCTTTGTCTGCTTCACCTTCTCTTATCCTGCAGTGTTGAAGGTGGGTCATGATGCCAAGAATGATGGATCATGGGCTGTAACAAAGACAATCAAAACGTTTACAACATGTGACCGCAAAATTTGCAGCAGCAGCTAAGAAAGAGCAGGTCTCAAGAATGTATTTAACATTATAAAATCATAGGCTAAAAAAAAATCGTTCTTGTAGCAAGGAGCAGAATTCAGCACATTCACAAAATGAGCTGAATTGAGTAGCTAAATAGCTACTCAAGCTATTTAGCTAGCATGTTACCTAGCAATGCAGTCCCAGGGGTTTCGAAAAAATTGTCCAGGCCAAATACAATCAGAGGTTGGTTTCTGTTAGTTTTCTTAGCAATTTTAAATGAAGTTATTAATTTGTTGCTGAATGACATTTTTTTCTCAGTGATCAACAGAGGCCCTCTTGCTGGACTTGGCGTGTATGATTTACAAAAAATGTCAGCCRTAACAGCTTTTTCTGTTTATCTGAAGCCCATACATCTCCGACCCTCATCTTACATTTTTGCATCCTTCAGGCATTTTTTGATCTGTTCTTCCCTAATGTCTTTTCGTACAATTGATGTCTCTAAATGAAATCCCAGGTGTTACTGACAGTCTTCCCCCTAAAACTGGTAGCACAGTTTTTCCCAGTCACTCTGTACCAATACTCTTCACTATCCCTTACACAATTGTCCTTAATAGACTGCTTGTATGTGACACAAAAGGCTTTTTTAAAAAAAATTAAATCAGCATATCAGTTTTAGCTTTACATTTCATTCCAGGGCATTTTTGTAAATTGTCAAGATCAGCATTTCTCCACCTTTTTAGCTCAAGCTTTATTTCAACCAATGCAAATTTACTCATCTTATGGTACTGACCTTCTGAGAATTAACTGCATCATAGTTTAGTTGTTGTACTAGCCCCTAACCTTGTAAGGCATGAGATCAACAAAGATGTTGTACAGAATGCATCTGCCCAGACTCACTATTCCTTTGTTTTTGAATTGAACAACTGAACTCATACAAGTCATAAAGTCTGTAGTGGATTTTATATAATGGTGGGATACATGTATTCAAGATTTGTCCTAAAAACTGATGAGAAAATGAGATGTTTTCTTCATAGAAAATATTCAGACTTCATAAAAGTTACAAAACAAACACAGGCTCCAAAATATTTCTAAAATGCACCCATGGTGCCTCACAGGAATACTGAATGAGACAATTCATGATCCCATCCTCCTGCCTAGACAAAGTTGTTGTCCTAAACTACATCTCCCATCATTCATCATGATGCATAGTAGTAAATCAACTCAGTCGTATGGCAATGGTGTGTGATGGGTTATAAAGTTTGCAGATTGAGTATTGAGCCTAGAAATGCAAGGAGGCTCCTGGAATTGCCAAAAAACAAGTCAGATGAAGCATCACAGTAGCACTTCAAGAGAATCAAAACGTATCTTTACTTTTTTTCTTCCAGCCAAAGTTTTTGAGGTTTGGAGTGGCTTGTGTGAAAATCAAAAACAATTCCAAAAAACAGGAAGTCTGATGAAGATTTTACTAAAATAATGACTTTCCAATGAGAAAGTTTCCCAGCAGCTTTACAGCTTATCCATTTCACAAAGTAACTAYATAAAGCAGTATTAAATTATCTCAAGGGTGGCAAGCAGGAAAATAGCCAACACACAGAAATAAAAGCTGTTTTGGATGAAGATACAGAACAAACTCATTCTCCTTTACTTYTCATAGAGACATTGATGACTTAGACTTTTTTAGATGTCACTGAAAAGACCTACAACAATACATAGCTTGTCTGTCCTAAAAGGTCAAAAGGCTGAGTCAGGCATGACAGCATTTAAACATCTGTTTTCAAGGAGTACAGATGAATTCAAATGTTAATACTTGTTGACAAAAGCAGTCCTTCAGTAAAACATATTGTAGTTCACATATTTTCTCTGTGATTTTCACATGGCAGTAATTTGTCTGGGTTTCCTTTCCAAAGAAAAACAATTTATCAAAACAGCCAAGTAATTTATAAATTAGAATATTTGTACATCAGTACTAAAGAGAAATTATTTAGAACTTGAAATGGATACTTAATTGCCCACTTTAAAAATTGAGAATTCTAACAATATTTTCAGCTGCTGTTCTGTTGCTTTTTCTTGAATAGAAATGTTAAAAAGTCAGTTTTACTTATTACTTTTCTTTTTGTCAGATCTAGAGGCTTGCAGCACTGTTGTGTAACTTCTAAGCCTACAAATTCTAGTTGACTGCAGTTCTGACTACAGATCTCATTTGTGCTACAGTCCAGCACAAATTCATTTCTCTTTATATTCATTTCTCTTTATAACTCTACATCAGATGGGCTTTTATTTGACAACAACCATGAAATTTGGTGGGCTTTAAATGTCTAAAGGGAATGTTAATGTTAAACTCTTTGAAATACACAAAAGAAATTCTAGCTAAAAACAAGTAGATATATTGTTGGTTCAGTACCTGAGTGACAGGTTTCAAAATGTAACTGCCAGAGAATTTTTGGGAAACACACATCACACCAACATTTTTCAGGTGAGGTTCTGCAAAGATCAGTCTCTGTATGCCATGTAGCACTTACTGCTAAAGATGGCACAAAGATCGGAGGTATATTCCAAAATAATCAAGAATGATGTTGCCCCCTTCAAGTGAAAATAAAAGTACTGTATTTTTCAAATATCACTAGATTTGAATACAGTTCTTGCTTGCACAGCTGGCCTTGAACTGCTGGGTTCTTAGTTCAAGCAGAATGTTGATCAGCTGGACGAGGTTCAGATAAGAGCTCTGGGGATGATTACAGCACAGTGTAACAGTTCGTGGGGTATTTTTTCTCCTGTGACCCTGTTCCCAGAACTGCAATCCCTCTTCCATTTCTACTTCTGAGTTTGCAATTCCAGTGGGAACAACAAGCCTTCATTCAGAAACCACTGTATTACAGGGCTTAAAAACATTTTTGAGACTGAAACACACAATAAATTACATCTACTAGTTATTTAAAGGGCAGGTTGTGGTGTTGCTTTCTCAAAGGCCATAATTATTTACACAAGGAATAGAAGCTTGATAGTACAGGATTTTACAGAGATATAACAAAATCAGTCTGTTAAGCAGAATTAGCCAGCCTATTTTTTTTTATTATTATTTTCAGTTTACTGCAATGATTTACCAATAACTACAGTATATCCTATCTCACTGAGTTTTTAAAATCAACATTTTTCTGAAAAAAAAAGGTGCTGCATTTCATACAGGAATTAGTTCAGAGAAAACATATAGCCAGAAGTAGGAACCTAATGTTTGGAATGATTATTTCATCTTTTCAGTGCAGCTCTCAGTTGCAATAATTTGGGACTGTGCATACCAAGCATATGYTTCATCTTATTTATCTTTAGACAGCTACAATGTAAGGATTTATATCTGAGCCCCATCACTCCCAGTTCCTTTTGTAGTCAATGGAGAGAAATAGGATCTTTAAGAGTGCCTCTGATTATATGTAGATTTCTACTTTAGGATGAGATAATCCACACTTTAAAGTTGCTTATTTTTCTCTAGTGACAATAAAAAAAAATCTTAGATGAAAATACCCTGTGTTTCTTGTACTGGAAAGCCCAGAWCTRGACACAGGCTCCAATGTGGCCTCACCAGGKTTGAGTAGAGGGGCAGGATCACCTCCCTCCACCTGCTGGCAACASTCTTCCYRATGCACCCCAGGAGACCATTGGCCTTCCTGGCCACAAGGGCACATGGCTGGCACATAGTCAACTTCTTGTCCACTCACCCATCACTCTTGTCCACAGATCCTTCTCTGCGGAGCTACTTTCCAGAAGATCAGCCCCCAGCTTGTACTGGTGCATAGAGTTGTTTTTTCCTCAGTGCAGGACTCTGCACTTGCCCTTGGTGGACCTCATGAGGTTCTGCTCTGCGCAACTCTCCAGCTTGTCCAGGTCTCTCTGAATGGCAGCACAGCCCTCAGGTGTGTCAGCCACTCCTCCCAGCTTGGTACCATCAGCAAACTTGCTGAGGAGGCACTCTGTCCCCTCATCCAGGTCACCGATGAAGAAGTTGAACAAGACTGGACCTAGTACTGAGCCGTGGAGGACACTGCTAGCTACAGGCCTCCAACTAGATTCTTTGCCACTGATTACGACCCTCTGAGCTCTGCCTTTCAGATAGTTCTCAATCTACCTCACTGTCCACTCGTCTAACCCACGCTTCCTGAGCTTATCTATGAGGATGTTACGGGAGACAGTATCAAAAGCCTTGCTGAAGTCAAGGGAGACAACATCCACTGCTCTCCCCTCATCTACCCAGCCAATCTTTCCATCAGAGAAGGCTATCAGATTGGTTAATCAGGATTTCCCTTTGGTGAATCCATACTGGCTACTCCTGATCACCTTCTTTTCCTCCATATGCTTGGAGATGACATGCAGAATAAGCTGTTCCATCATCCTTCTGGGAATGCAAGGTRAGATTACCTGCCCTGAAGTTCCCTGGGTCCTCCTCCTTGCCCTTTTTGAAGACTGGAGTGACACTGACTTTCTTCCAGTCTTCAGGCACCTCTCCAGTTCTCCATGACCTTGCARCYTAGCAACAACATCCGCCAGCTCCCTCAGCACTCGTGGGTACATCCCATCAGGGCCCATGGATTTGCAGATGTCAAGTTTGCCTAAAGGATCTCCAACCCAATCCTTCTCAACCAAAAGAAAGTCTTGCTTTCTCCAGACTTTCTCTCTCATCTCTTAGGTCTGGGTTTCCTTAGCAGTGAAGTCTGAAGCAAAGAAGGCATTCAGTAACTCTGCCTCCTCTGTATCCTTTGTCACCAGGATACCCACACCATTCAGTAGCATCTCCACATTTTCCCTAGTCTTCCTCTTGCTGCCAATGTATTTTGAAGAAGTCCTTYTTGTTGTCCTTGACATCCATYGCAATRTTTAATTCCAAATGGGCCTTAGCCTTCCTCATTGCATCCCTGCAYACTCTGACAACATTCCTATGTTCTTCCCAAGTGGCCTATCCATTTTTCCAAATTMTGTATAGTTCTTCTGTTTGAGTTTTGCTAGGAGCTCCTTGCTCACCTATACCGGTCACCTGCCCCGCTCTTGAGCCTGGAGGAAGTGATGTTTGAATACTAGCCAGTTCTCCTGGACCCTCCTTCCTTCTAGGGCCTTAACCYATGGGATTCTTCCAAGTAGTTCCCTGAAGAGGCCAAAGTTTTCTATCCTGAAGTCCAGGGTTGCAATCCTACTTATTGCCTTGCTTCTGCCTCTCAGGATCCTGAACTCCACCATCTCATGGTCACTGCAGCCAAGGCTACTCCCAGTCTTCACATCTCCAACCAGTCATTCTTTGTTAGTACAAGGTCCAGCAGCACACCTCTCCTCATTAGCTTCTCAACCTCCTATGACAAAAATTTATCATCTATGCTCTATAGGAGCCTCCTGGACTGTTCGTGTCTAGCTGTGTTGTCCTCTGATCTGGTTCTTCCAGCTGGAARTTCTGGCTACTTCCAGCTGTCTGTAGAAGGCCTCATYGACTTCCTCTTCTTGATCAGGTGGCCTGCAGTAGACACCCACAACAGTGTCCCCCATCTTAGCTTGCCCTTTAATCTTTACCCATTAGCTCTCAACTTGCTCTTCATCCACCCGTATGCAAAGCTGCATGCATTCCAGTTGCTCTCTCACATAAAGGGCAACTCCACCACCTCACCTTCCTRGCCTGTCTTTCCTAAAAAGCACACAGCCATCCATGACAACATTCCAGTCATGTGTTATCCCATCATATCTCTGTAACTGCAGYGAGATCATGGCCCTGCCACTGCACACAGATCTCCAGTTCCTCTTGTTTATTCCCCATGCTGCATGCATTGGTGTACAGGCATTTCAGAAAGGTAGTTGTGCATGCAGATTTCRCAGGGGGGATCAAAGGGGATCCCCCATAGCCATATCTCATATGCGTATCCCCGGCTGCATGCACCACTGGAGGCCTCCTGACTTAAGCTGCATTTTGTTGACTACCYTGTCTCTGTAACTCTCCCCTTCCCCCATCCTTCCTGGTTTAAAGCCCTTCTTACTAGACTGGCTAGCCTGTTGGCAAAGACACACATGCCCCACTTAATGAGGTGGATCCCATTTCTCTCCATCARTTGCTGRTCTTCARACAGGCTCCCATGATCRTAGAAACCCAAACCTTGYTGAYAGCACCAGCAGTSTAGCCATTTGTTAACTTGGTAAAATCCATCTACTCCTTCTCCTATCCTTTCACCTCAATGGCAAGACTGAGGAGATCACCTGGGCTCCCAGACTCTTGACCACTATCCCCAGGGCTCTGAAATCCTATTTATTTGTTTCAATTGTTATCATTTATTTAAATTGTTATCATAAATTTAAATTTGTTATCATTAGCACCCATGTGAAAGAGCAGTAGAAGGTCTGACACGTGCACAAACCTTGGCAGTCTTTCAATGACATCTTGTATATGAGCCCCCAGCAGGCAGCAAACTGCTCCAGACAAGAGGTCAGGTCAGCAGATAGGTGACTCCATTCCCCGCAGCATGGAGTYATCCACAACAATCACTTGTCACTTCTTCCAAGTGTTCCCACAAGGCACGGGGTCTGTCAGCCCACTTGCTTTCCTTGAAGCCATGCCCAACTCCTCCTCATCCTGGAGGGCACTTAAGCAGTTCTTCAACTGCATGTGCAAGTCTTCAGGAGTAGGGGCCTTTCTCCTCCCAAGAGAAGTGACCAGTTTCCAGYCTTTTTCTRSAGTCTTATGATGTACTGTTTCACTCAGCACAGAGCCCTCCAGCAACTCCTCTGCTGTGGCAATTGGGACTCCTAGAGCAGTACTGTCTCYGAGAATGCCCTGTCTCCTGCTCATTTTTGCAAATGTTTCACAGTCTACTGACTTCCTCCCATAATTCCTTTACCTGACAACACAGTTAGTCAACAACAGCACACCTTCTGCAGCAGAGCTGACTGTCAGCCCAGGCCTTCTGGAGAGGCCCCAAGCACTCCCTGCAGCCTGAGACCTAGTCCTAGTCCTATATGCTGGTGGAACTTTATGTATCACTTCAACAGCATTAACCTTTTTGATCTCTCTGCTTGACAGTCACCAACACTGTGTAATTGACCCCCTTATGAAGGAGCTGAGGATGCCATGGAGGTAGCCTTGCTGGTTTCCATCCCCTCTGTAAGATCCATGATGGACAGTTTCCAAGTGAGCAGACTGATAATCAGTGTGGTATGTGCAGTGCCAGATGGATTTCAGAGAGGATTTTAATGAGTTTCTGTCTTAAGAAGTGATTTTGTCCACCCTTTGGCTTTCTGTGCAGTGTCTGAAAGAGCCTGATCATTGTATTTATTGTGATCATTATCTGGCTCTTCTCAGCACATTCTATACTGTGTTGGTCTGAGATGTTTTTCTGGCATTGTGAGGCCTCCCAGCCTCATTTCTTTCATGCAATTTAATTCTGCCTTACAATATGTCTTCAAAGTGGTGAAAAAACTCAAGTGATGAGCAGAGAAGCTTTTACAAAATATTTCTCAGCTTCACAAGTAAATGGTTTCCCATAGTCTGTCCTTCTTCTACAGGCACAAAGGTGTTTTGTYTAGAGAATAAGCTGTGGTCAAAATGGGTACTACCGATCCTGTAAACTGGATGAAATTAACTCAAATTAAGCAAAGTTTGACCCATCTACTATGACATTTTTAAAAATGTGCAAAAGAAAAAATAAATAATATTTCTCACATACTTTTTACTACCTTTTCCACTTTCTTTTCTTAACTGAGGGTTCCTATAAGTGAGGCTGGTGCTTTTCCAAAGCAGTAACTGCTTCCTCTATGCTCTGTTTATCTGACTATCTTCTAGATATGCCCCAAAACCTCACTTCAGTTTCAAGTATACTGAAATTTGTCACTGACCTCCATTGGCCCAATATAAATATTTGTGATGCATCTTCTTCCACTCCTCATCCCTTGACACAGAGTGCATTTATAACGGTCTTAGCAATTCATTGCTGGCTTATATGAGTGCTCAAACTGGTGCAAGTGGAGGAAAAGGACTGCAAAGTGGACACTCAGCAAYGTAAATGACCTCAGTGTTAACCTTAAATGGAAACAGCCCTATTAACTTCAATAGTAGACTTCGGAAAATCTCTTCTTATAACTCCTTTATACCTTTTTGCAGAGTTCTATCACTCATACTCTCTGCTAAGCAAGTTTCTTTTTGGCCTCACATTTGTCAKACTCTGTCAAGCGATCATCCTAAATATCAATTTTCACTTACCATGAAAGAAAATTTATCTTAGAATCAGTCACTGGGGGGAGGAAGGGAGGTCCTGAGAAAATTGCTTTATTAGTGAGCCATAAAACATCCCTTGTATAATCTACCCCCTAGAAGTGGTCTCTTTTTTTCAGAGTCAGAAATTGTCCATCCAAATTTTTCTTAGATAAACCAAATCAAGCAGCAAGCACTTGCATACTGCCCTAGAGTCCCTAATCAAGGATTTCTTCTTTCATATACTCCAATGAGTTTTTCACTAGCTCATAAAAACAACCTATGTAACAGATGTTTAGAAAGTGAGATTTAATTGAAACAAGACTTTTCAAATAATAATTCCATATATTTCCTACATTTCATTGATGAAATACATGTAGCGATTTGTGACTTTCTCCTTGAAATAATACTTCCTCCAAAATAGTCTCCCTCTGACATTTAATCTGTATGAGCTGGATACGAATATGTTATCTATACTTTCATTATTACTACTTGATACTACTTAAATAACACCTATAGTTAACCAAGAAAGAGTTTTGAAGAGTCAAAACTAGTACATTAACAAAACAACTAGGTTCAAAACCTACCAGATTTCAAGAACCCTGATATACTTACTGATGAGATTGTATGGTGGCCTGTGATAGCTAAACATTTGGACTAATGAACTGGGTGATCCCTTACAGTCATTATGCRCTACGTTTTTCCCTGATGCTTTGTTTTCTGACTGTGATGAGCCTGAATGATACAATTACTGAGCATTTATAGGTAGGGCAGTAGAAATTTTTCCTGTATAGGCCCATTTTGTCTAGTAGCTTGTACTGATTTTTATGTCAGCTATTAAAAATCAAAAGAGGCTACAACTCACAGCTTTATGATACCTTATTAAACTGTATTAGACTAAGTGCTAAAATAGTGCTGTACTTTTGTGCTTCTAAAAGGGAAAAAAACAAGAGCATTTGGTACTGTTGCTTTAAGAAATATATCAGCAGAGGTTTTAGAAGTAAAGGTAACAAATTTTTTCACACATAATGTTTTTCAGAAAAAAAAGTCTGGATTCAGTAACTTCAAAACATTTTATGCATTTGTTTTGCCAGATTTTCAAAAGTAAAGCTGTTATGCACCTCCTATTTCCAAGACTGTCAGGTGTTTTTGGATACAGGGTTCAGATTTGGAAGATAGACTTTATACAGCTAGCCCAGAGTTTACTTTGAGTTTAAGTTCAACTCTGTAAATTAATAATCATAATTTTCAAAATTTCAACATCTTCCTGTCTCTCTGAGGAAGCACATTGGGGTTTAGTTTAAGTACTTATGTTTTTAGCTAACTTTCCACTGAAATCTGTAACAAAGAGGAACGACCTTCCACTAACGATAATGTTGATTTGAGTAATAGAAAATATTACATATCCTGTGTTTTCTTACATAGAAAGAGGCAAAATAATGTTTAAATCCATTCACCAAGTAAATTCAGGACTAGCTGCACAGGAGTCATGATGAGAAAGAGGAAAGAAAAGAAATATCCCCCTCCCAAATGCTTAAAACCTTTGCAGCCAAGATGTGTGACATATAACTTACATTTCATCTTTTCTATTCTCCTGCCATGACTCCAAGTCAACACAACAGCATCTTGTTCCTGGCAAAAGAGAGCCAAAGAAGACTCTCCAGCAGTTTAATCAGTGTACTTGGAAGTGTCTTTTTTTTCAGATCTCTTGGTAATTTCAGAAAAGCCATTTCAATTAACAAGATTTATTAGCTGCCAAATGCTAGATGAAATAATACCYGAAGAATGCTATAAGCTACACTTTAAGCTTCAGAGCCAAATTCTGTTTATATGTCTTTTGAAACATCATGTTTTTAGCCACAGTGTATAAGAGTGATGAAAACTTCAAATTACTTCAGCTTCCATAATAATTTTGTTAAAATATCAGTATATTTAACTTGAGGTGAAAAATAAATTACTTCAGTAACTGCATAATTTCTAAGAAGCTGAAAGAGAACCAGAATACCAAAATCTGCTTGCCCTCTTGATGCAATACCTCTTAAGTGAAATAAACAATAAAAMAAGATTTCTTCACTTTGATTGTATAATTACTGATAAAAGTGACTTCACTTTGGTGTACATAATTAACACGTGATGTTTAAAGAACTTTTTATCTCAGTCTGGAGACCGTTTTACTTTCTTGAGAACAGCTGATGGAAAGACTCCTAACTTCAGTGGCAATGTGATCAAAACCTTTCTGACTGACTTCCCTTCATCTTTTGGGCCTCCCAAAAGCCCCTGTTCAGGCTCATATTCTTATTGAAGAGTGAATGTAGAAAATATGCAGAAGGTACGCAATAGAAGGGAAAATAGCGAGAAATATTTTAAGAATATTTTTTGTGTGAACATTTTTCATACTGAACTTGAATGATATTTTAATTTTTAAAGAGAAATTCTGCCCTCATAGTAATCAATAGGGTTTTCCCATTRGATTCAGTAGGGCAAGGATTTAATTTGCTTCTTAGCCTATCAGTTTTTCTTAATGTTTCTTCTCCGGGTCTCTTAAGCACTGTCCTGATGGTGTGGTATATCTTGGGATAAACTGTCAGAGATTTTACTTAAATAAAGAACTTTTTGTACAAGAAAGAAAAACCACAAAGAAATTATAGTGACTGGCTCATGGAAAGTATCATTGAGCAGAAATGGAGCAAATGCCAAAGCCCAGCATTTACATTTCACCATCACAAAGCTAGCATTCATCTTAAAATAATGACACTATTCTGACCTCAAAATATTGCCGTCAATATCATCTCATCTAATTCATTGTGTGTCTGCTATTCTTTGATTTTTTTTCCTCTTGCAAAGATAAGTTTGACAGCAGATTTCATTTCTCTCTGTTTTCCTTTCAGTCTTACTCTATCTGTCAGTAAACTTTATTATTAAGTTCCACTTTCTAGATTTCAAATGAGTGAGTAGAATAATTTTAGGTCAATCAGAGTCCTAGAGAATTGCATCTGCAATGGTTAGATTATGTCTAGCAGTAAGACACAAACACTTGGAGAAAAAAGAATACAGCAATGCGTCRCCTCCTTTCCTGCCCAAATTCCCTGCTGCGCTCCATGTCCTTGGTACCATGGACCATGCTTTCTGGCAAAAGAAAGCAGCAGTGCTCGAGGTAGGCACAAATAAACTAGCACTGCTTTTCTTAGCTTGGGCAACAGAAGGTTTACTCAATTCTTATTGCCCAGCTGTGAGAGTTTACCCATTCTTGTATTTAACTGTATTAAAGGTTTGTCTTTAATACCAAACTCATGCTGTCCCTGCTAGTCCCAGCTGTGACTCACTGACTATAATGCTTTCTGTTCTCATGCCATCTCCTTCAGAGGCAGCCTGTCTATCCTTGCAGCAGTGAACTGTGTAATGTAAAGAACTATGTGTGATGTAAGGAGCTGTAAAGAACTCAGGTGAATCCAGCTCACAACATTTTTCATTTTTGCATTTCTTCCACATCCCTTCAGTTGCCACCTCTTCTGGAAAAAGGTTTAGGCAATCTGAGTTGTTTAAACTCACGCCAAAATTTCGTTACATCTTCAAGTGGTTAGCCAAAGTTCAAGGTCTCCCAGGTTCTTTCCGTTCGGAAAAACTGATTTGTATCTTTGTTACAGAAATATTTATTTACAAAGAATTAAAGCAAACCCCATTCCTCTGAGCACCACCAGGATCAAAAACAGATATTTGCTTAAAGCTCCAAACATCTTTCATCTGACATATGGACCCAAAAATTCCCACACTAAGCTTACCTCAGTTTTTCTGCACTCATTTTCTTTGTCCCTTAGCCTCTCCCTCACAGACAGGTGAACCTTCACAAAGAAAGTGAGGAAGCTCTCATCCATTTGTAAGCGTGCTGCACATATACTTTACTGTTTCCATAAATCAGATTCACATTTTTTTTTACAGCTCACTAAAACAATGGCCAACTCATAGTAACTCCTCCAAATACCTCTTTACCATCTCTTCGTAATCTATAGATCTGACCCTATTAAAGTAAAAGCTACTACCCAAACAGAGGGTAAAAAAGCAAATAAAATGTAATGGGAATGGATGAAATGAGATAAAATAAAATAAGGTATAAGGGCATGGCTTTAGAAAGATCTTGGATGATTATTAGCCACTGAGGTCATATAACAGTTCATTTCATGCAATAACTCAGAGAAAGAAAGGCTATTGGGGTGATGAGGGAATGGACAGACAAATGCAAAGCGTGGCTTTTTTAGCCTAGTAGAGAAAAGGCAGGAAGAATTATCTGTTATTATCTGTAAAGTTATATATCAGCAAGAGAAGGAGACATATTTAAGCTGGACTCAAAAATAAATAGATATGAAAAAGMCATTGATAAATTCAGCTCACAAACTGGAAGGCTTCTGCTCATAACAGCAGTGAGGTTTTGAAACAACCTTTCATAAAGAGTAGCTGGAAAAAAAACATTGCTTTTTAATCTGGAGCTCGATAATGTAATGAAAGGTATTATATAATGTGGTGGAGTATTGCAGTAACTGGATTGTGGACTTTATGACTCAGGAGGTCTCTCCCAGCACTATAATCTGATGTAAATCTTAGATGATACATTCTTAGCTATACTCATCATGTTTTTCCTTTTCCCAGGATATCTTTCTGTCACCCGTCCGAAACCACTGTAGTACCATGTAGTACCATTTAAACAATCTCAGAGTTTTCCTTTCCATGTCAAGTTCACATTCACTGTAGACCTGAGTAATACTTACTGCTCCATGTATTTTCACTCTTCCAGCATCAGTTTCCACAGTTAGAGTCTCAGTTCTGTGGTAGGGAAAAAAAAAAAGAAAAAAAAAGAAAAGACCAAGACCTTGGCCTCCAGTTCTTCTTTTTTAGGCACCTCAGAAAAAAATGTATCTCAGAGTTAATCCAGGGCAGAGAGATGAGAACTACCAATGTGAATTTTGCATTCTCCCTGGCTGCTCTGACCATTTTTGATGACAAGGACTTTGCAATCATTTGGTCTCTTATGCTTAGTTGGTATTCTACAAATCAGCCAGCTCAAGTCCTARAAAGGATTGAGCTAAAGATTTCACAAGATTGTGAAGACACAGAGATAAGACAAATGTAAGGATCCCTAAACTCTCACTAGTCTTCTTCAGTTCTCTGTATTCAAAATTTCATCCCAAACTTTTGGATAACCCATTTAGACCAAATATGATGCAGAATTCATTCATCTGAGTATTGCATAACTGCTTGATTTCTCATGAGGCAAAACCCAGTGGGTTTTGTGAAGCAATCCATAAACTATCAGCAGCTACCTGTAAGCATCCTATGGAAAAGATGCCAAGGCACATCAACAACAAGTTATTGTGCCACAAGAATTCTTGTCCCACAAGAATTTTTTCCCCAAAATATTGAATAGACTTTTGTAACGTTTGAACTGGAACAGTGAGACTTGTAGGCTACAAAGAAGCTAGAAAACTGTGATTAATATCCCCTCTTTTCCAAATTTTCTGTCTAGTCCAGTTTCTTCTATAGTATCTGAGTATAAATTATGATCCTTGCTTTCCTCACAAATAGATTTCTTGCTATCCAGATATTTATGATAGGTCATGTCTAAGATATAAACAAGACCTCAACTGACCAAAACCTCCTTGATCTTTTTCATTTCATGAGAAGCCTTCTGGTCTATCTCAGTCCAGTTGTTGATCTCTCCATCCACTTGGTTTTCATGTCAGTGAGACATTGCTACAGTTGGGCTTCCCAAACTGCCCATGCTTTTGGTGGATGCTATTACGAGAAAAGCTTCACTTTCATTTCAGTTCTTGGATTCACTCTTTGGTTTCAGGGTAGTTTGGATTTGAAGCAAGTGTTTTCCACCAAATACAGATTTTTGTGCTTATGTATCTAGATATAAGAAAAAATCCACATCTTATTTCATGTAAATAATTCAGATATATCTGTTTATCTGTATTTTTCTAATTATACAGTTAAGCAGATTTCATTGCCTCCCCTTTTCTTTTTCTTTCTGTTTTCCTTTTCTTTCCCTCAGTCTGAATATAGCATAGCCAGATACAAGAAGGAAGCGCTGATTAATGATTATTTGACTGGAAAAAGAGTGAGAACAGAGAGAAAACTCTCTCATCACCTAAAAAAAAGTGAAACGCCATTAACAGTAATAGTATATCTAAGACAATTTAGTTTCCATTTAAAACTGCTATGAAAGTACAAGAAACATTATTTGTCATCCCGCAAATTAAAGCCAGGCACTTTAAAGCTTCTTTGATGGCTTTACAAATAACTTTTATCCTGGACATATAACTCTTAAAGAAATTATGCATACATCTCTAGGCTGAGTCTCTAGAATTTTTCRTTTGTAAGACTGAATAAGACTGTGCTTTTATAACACCCCATGAGCTTTAAGTCTTTATTATTTGATTATATTATGCATATAAAATCCAGCTGGATTTAAGCAATAAATTTTTGTGCATTATTCAGGACACACAACAAGGAAGTTTTTATATGTTTTAAACAGACCTGAAATACCCATTGATAGGAGTCAGTCAACCAGAAATAATATGCTAAAACATGTTAAGCACAGCAGGTACTTAAAATTTGATTTTACCTTATCTTGGATTACGTTATTCTGTAGAAAATGCAAATCAAGCTGCCATTTCTTGATCTGAATTACAAGCTTCTAGTATTGCCTTGGTTACTAGAACCCATGACTTAGCTGTACAGTACATAAGTATTGCTTTATGAACATACAGATGTCCCAATTGTGAGACTCTAAGCTGGGTAGGAGCAAGAATATGATTGGAATAAAGTTAATATCTGGGAGAAGTCAGTGCTAACCTGAATAAAGAGGGCTTTTATTGATATGTTAGCAAGTAGGAAAATAGACATAGTGGGCACACAGGGCGGAAGAGATTAAATCTCCTAATTTAGGTTTGTTCAAATAGAAGCTGCTTATAGACTGGGGACTTTTACCCCACATGGAGAAGCCTTCAGAGTGTGATTGTACCCAACCCAGTAGGAAATAAATAAATTTGAAAACACAGCTCAGATCTATGCTGTCTGACKTATGTACTTGGTTTGCAAATCTATTTGTAAGGGCCTGAGGAAGCAATCCTCCAAGTATGTGCCTAAATGCTCTAATCAATGGAGAGGCAGGCACTTTTGAAGGGTTCCAGAGAAGTCTCTTGTCTACATCTACTTAAACGTGGCTATCGAAGGAAGAAAGGTTCTGCCTCGGGCGCTTTCAAAAATCTTTGCTCCATTGACAATATAAGATCTAAAGGATTTGGTTTAAGAGCACTGTGTCAGATGTTTGCAAGGTAGGACTGGATCTTATGGTGCTGTTTTCTGAGTTACTGTCTCAGATCTTTTCCTAAAACCCTTATCAATCTAAGGCATTCAAAATAATAACATATGCATACTGTTGTGGTAGCTAARGTGCCACGATCATAGGCTAGGATCACTCTGTGCAAACAAGAACAAAAAACAAAAAAAGATTCCAGTCTGTACAGCAATAGACTTTTCATCCCCTCGTTATGCAGTTCCATGAAGAAAAATAATCCCTCTGGCAGCATTTTCAAACTCATGGTTTATAGATGTTTTTTTCTTTTATCCTWATGAGGAGACCTGTGACCTCAGTGTTGCTTAGAGGAGGAAAACAGACAAGAGCCACCRGTGTTAAAGGATTGCTCAGAAGCAAAGACGCGAGTGTCTGGACAGCATGGGAGAGGRAGAGGAATCACAACACAGAGAAGTATGTAACAGCATTGAGGAAACCTAAGGAAAAAAAGATACATGGGAAAGGGAAGCTGGACAAAAGGAGGATCAGTTAATGCAGAAATATATATCAGAAGGCAAAAGRACAGACAAAAATGAGTGAAGGTAAGAAAATAAAATTAACAGCTTTTTGAAATTGTAATGAAAAAGTAAGTAATACAATGTTGATATATAACTGTACATTAAAAATGTGAACTGTACCAGTCATCAGTTGCAAAAGATTGGGAAAGGAAATGGAGTTTCTCCAAGAGACAATGTTCCTGTCAAAATACAATGTGCCTAATGAAAATGTATGAAATCCCCCAACCTAGATATGAGACTACCTCATAAATTCTTTCTATAAATTCAATGCAAATTGGCATGGGAAGCAGCATAATCTGAAAAGCTGTCAAAGCAAGGTTGTCAAAAATATATAGCAAGTTTCCATTCAACAGTCTTAACTTATTTTTCATTTTCTTTTCTAAATCATGTAACTACAGAGAAAAAATAATTTCATGTTTTATTTATTTGTTAATAAATCCTCTTTCTTGCTATAGCTGACCAATGGGTTTGTGCCACTTATGTGAGAAGGGACCTAAACAAATTAGCTGAACAAATATAGCTAAGAAAGCATCAGTCTGTGTTCTCTAGTGTCAGAGACAAATGAGTTCTCTCTCACACATACCTTCTTTTCATCTCTCATCCTCAGTTTTTAAAAAAGATTTATGCTATTTTTTAAAAATCTGTGAGATGAGCCATCTGACATGTTTTCCATTCTCTCTCACTTAGAGATAAGAGCCCATTTGAGCAGACTGGTGCTGTGCAGCTCAAGCCCATGTGTAAATGTAGAAGAGGTCACTTAATCTGACAGGTATTTCATCTGGGCCAACAGTGTGCTCACACCCTTATGTGGGCTCTCACCAGATAAGCATTGCTCATTTTCTGTAAACAACACTTCTGAAAAGATTGTGGAATGGGATGATTAATTACTTGGCTTGTGTCATAAACATTTCCCAAAACAAACTGAGGTTTCATAAATTAGTGACAAAAATGAATGTTAAAATTGCAAATGYTCATTGCCAGAGAAAAAACAAAAAACTAATTTTTATAAATATTGAGTATTGGAATAAGCAAAAAGCCCACTCCATAGCTACAGGGGGCTATGTAAAGCAATAGYGGATTGTGCTTTTAAATAACTCATGGTAATGAGGGGAGGCTGCTTGCATTCTTGGTCCACATAGACCAAGAATTCCATATACAGAGATATGGAATATGTYGAAAAGGAGAGCATGCCAAAAAAATTAGGTAAAGTTTTTTTAAAGACATTAATGATTTTGACTCTTATGTTTTGATATGCCCTATGAACATCTGGATTTGCAGGTAATGGGGCATGAATTTTGAAGGTATTTAATAACTTGCAGAGACAGGGCTGAAAAAWTCATTTCTAAAAAAGCAAAAGCTGGACATGGCCTGCAATTTCCTTGAAAGACTATGATGAGAAAAACTAGCTTTGTGGAAGACAACAAGAGTTTTCACTTCAGCTACAGTTGGACCAAGAGTTTTACCCCTTAAGATGACCCTCTTATTTAACSTGCTCCCCAAAAAATGGTGACTAGAATTATCAGGTACCAAGAACATATAAGTTTTCATTTATTCAGCAGTGCATAGTATTCTGTGTGAAAAATCCTGATCATTCATAGTACATTGTCCTGTTCAATTCGTACAATCCTTCACTCTTCCTACCAAAATTCCCTGTTTGATGTTACGGGCCATTTTACTTTCAGCTGCAACTTAGCACGAACGTATTGTGTAACACTAGGAATAACTGTTCCCCAGTCACCTGGACATACAAAGATGTACTAAAATTAACATATGCCCATGGACTTCTTATGTTAATCTACCTTATTTATTTACATGCATCTCTTGTGTTGCTTCTTTTAGCAATCTGACACTTTAAGAACAATGTATMTATTCTACAGGTAACCTTCTAGGACTTCTTCAATACCTGCATGAAACGATTCATCTGACGTGCTAATGAATCATAATCTCGGTAACAGCACTTCATTCTTACTGTTCTGTAGACATTTTAGAATGATCCTACCATGCAATAATGCCTCTAACATGCCCTCAGGAGACGGTGGACGACAGCCTCGAAGCCATGCASTGCATAGACCTAATTAATCTTCCAGACAGTGTTATAATATGCTGCAGCCAAGCTGAGAAATGGGAAGAGTGATATTAAAAGCAAAGCAAGACACAATAACACAGCACTCAGCAGCATATTTTCTATTTTTCTATTTCTCTTTTCTTAGCATGACAGCWGAAGGGAAGGGTTTCTAGGATATGAAGCTCTGGTAGACTAGTTTGACTTGAGGGCAGGAAGGTCTTCTGAATACCAAAGGAGAAGGAGGATCAGGAGTTAACTCTTCTTGTTGACAGGACTAAGTTCTACATTTTGGAGGAAAAAGAACTGTGATGAGCCTGACAGGATGTTGGAAAGGGCTCCTTTCTAGCACAGAACAGGCTTCTAGCCATGAGAACATGTCATTTTCAGGAGGTCTCTGCCAAGGGACAATGGCGTTTATATTGACTGAACAATTTCTGTGCTAAAGGTATTGGCTGAAAAAGGCCCCTGAAAGGTTTTAGGAAATGAAAACTGCCCTAGACATTATAAAAGAATGAAGAAGATAAAGTTGATGATAGGCCTGGAATGGTCCTTCAAGGCCCCTGCAGCAGCCGAGCTTATGGTTAAAGAGGTACTCTAGGCACCACGTAGGACCCCAAAATGATCACCAAAATCATGTAATGAGCTTAAGAGGCAAAAATGAAAATTCAAATGTATCCCAAGAAGAAAGGAGCACAGGTCAAAGACAAATGTAATGCTGGGGATTTAAAAAGTATTCACAGAAGAAACTTCATGAAGGAGAAAAGAAAAGATGGACAGACTTCTGTACGGTACCTAGTGTTACCATGAAACTAAGMAAGGCCAGAAAAAGCAAACTGAAAATGAAGGAATGCAATGCAAATGCATTTAATGTTTTTGGTTTAATGTCTTTATATCTTTATTAGTGGTGATTTTCCATAACACATTTTAGGATATTTTAAAATCTTTTGCACAGCCTGTCTATGGTCTAAACTTACCAGATGCCTTGAAAAGTTAAACTGGAATCCCAAAGGACCCTCATAAAGAAGTGGGAGCAAATGGGCCAGTGAGATTTCAGTGCTGGTTCAGGGAGCTGTGGGCACTCACAAGAGGTAAAAAACACAGAACCTGTGTCCAGGAAATGTATCAGGGAAGCATGGGAGAAAAAGCCCTGCTGATCCAGAGAAGTTTAGAGCACATAGGCCCAGAGGATTGTGAACAAGCAAGGAAAGCCTAGCTGAATTTGGAACATGTAGTTAATCCCACGTTTTTATTCTCAAGGAAAAATTACAAATTTGCACTAACCATTTACGATTTTCACTGCAATAAAAAAGAATAATTGTTGTTTTTGTGGAAATAATTTGTCATTAGTTGCTTCAAAATAGAATACAGACTACCTCTAATTCACTGCACTCCATACTGCCTCAGTAAACCCATGAGAGGATTTAATATGCATAGAAAGGCCTGTTAATACCCAAAGGAATTTGAAAACACACTAGACAGAGCGATAAGTAATTATGATGGTCTTTCTCATTAGGATATACTCTTCCTTTCTGAGATAGGACAGTTGCCTCTGCCCCAAGGCCTCCATTGCATCTGGGCCTTTCAGTCAACGGACAAAAACATAGGAAGTGCGGCTTTTTGTCATAGAACTGGTAGTATGAAGAAACGCAGAAGCTAGGCCTAGTAGTTTGTYAGTGAACTGCTGTCCCTAACAGGTGGGGGCTTTGTGGTACACACAGCCTTTGCTGACTATGTTATGCGTCCGAGATGGAAAGATGGTAGCTCCTTCACGAGCCCAGGGCACTTTTCCAAGATGCTGAAAGAAATTTTTCCCCMGGTTGATTCTGATAGGGGCAGCTGCTGCTGCTGGCAGCTCTGTGAGGGATGTGCCCTGAAGGAGATGCCTTCCACTCCCATCCCCATCCCAGAGTAGTTTGGGATGGGCTCACTCCTCTAACATCCTTCTGGGGAGGGGAGGAAGTTTGGGAGTGATGCTTATGAACAGCTCTYCTTGCAGAAGATGCTCAGAGAAACTGCAGCGCCCTGCTCAGTCCCTGACTTCTAGTGAGACTGAAAATAYGTGTTTGTGAGTAATACATAAAAGGAAGCACATTAAATGGTTTCCACAAGCACAGCATTTGAATAGTGATGCAGAAATGCCCTTTCTACATTATGAATAAGTCTTTAAATCATGTGCGGTGGGGTGAGATCCAGATCCACAAAGGACACAGCAAGGAAGGACGAGCAGGGCCCTCTGCATAAACCTTCCCCTGGCTGCATCTCTCCGCTCTCTCTTTTCTGTGTATTTTCCTGTATACTGTTTTATTATGTCTTGTACATGAGCTCCTCAGAGCAGAAATTACACCTTCATCTACTGTATATCCCTTGTATTTATGTGTTTATCCACTGATGGTCTGCAATGCACCCTGTCCAYGCCAGGACTTTCACTGGGCTGCCAGTTTCCCCTCTACACTGCACTGTGTTCAACTCCCTGCTCCATGCTAAAGCCATGAATTTTAGGGATCTCCTACATCTTCCATGAAGAGAAAGACAGTCAGCAACTTTGCTCTGGTCATCTACAAGGTTCATGCTGAGCCAGCATGAACTGGCTCTCAGCTCCAAACTCAGCTYTCTCTTGGTTTCAAAATAGTTTCTTTATTCCAAGAAGGAATTAAGATAGGAGATGCCTGAGATGCATGCTATCTGACGAGTCCATTTATTTCTTTGCTAGTCAGARCCCAGTGGCTCAGTCAGGTGCCTCAGTCAGAAGCCTAACTGGCTYCTTCTAAGAAGCAGCAAAGGCCAAACCCAGGGATTTCTGGTCCATGACAGACAGTCACAYGATTACTGTACTAAATATTCATATCTTTGGTCTGGAGTCACTTCCATGGAGATGCTCTGTAGCTGCACCATGTCCTTCTTGATCATGTCTAGTGCACACARACCTAGCTACTTAGCACTCAAACATTCATTTATAATGCATTCAGATAGGACCTACAAAAGGAAGGAGACTACCAATTTGGGTCCAAATAATTTTTGTTGAAGGATGCTAATAGCATTCTTATTACTGAGATAACAAAAATTCAGAATAAAAATAGTCAACTTGCATCACAACATATTTTTGCATGTACTTCTAGTCTAGCTATTTGTGATATATCAAAAAACAGTAGATTTTCTTTGCCATTTCAGGTTCCTAAACTGCAAAATTCTCTTGGAGATGAAAAGGRGAGACAATGTAAAAACTTGGTTTTGATGGCTGAAAGTTTACAGAAATCCAGTTCTTAAATTTCACACTCCTACTATCAATTTCATATGCCTAGGGRGATTAACATGCAGGTATTGAAGGAAAAAYAGAGCACAAYTATTAAAAACAGGGGTGTGACTTCCTTCATCTCTCCTGCCTGGAGCAAAACCAATGCTTCCTCTGYTACCCAAGGCAGCAAATGTTCTTARGGAAAAAAGAYAGGTTATAAAATTGATGACARTGGCTAASAGGTCTAGTGTACTGACCTGCAATCAAACACTCGGATTGTTCAYGTATTATGAAAGTAAACCTATAAATTGCATAATAGGTCAGGGTAAAAAATAGGATTAGAGAAATGTTGGGTTTGTTTTTAAGAAAAAAGTAAATGTTTGTCTCACGTTTCTTCCTTAAACAGACATTTGCAATTTCTTTGGATAAAAAAAAAATCATTTAAATTAGTAATAATTCCAAAACTGCAGAAACAGATTGTTGCTGCTTCCATGACTTTTGAAGCTCTGCATATGGAAATAACTTATTTTAAATGGCTGATGCTGATCTGTCAGTGTCTGGCATGGGAGTGAACCCCTGTATCCATATGSAATTCAGAGTCAGACAGGAAGGTACTGTTTGACCCAGCATATCTAAAGTCAAAGTGGGAATATTCCTAAGCTTAAATGCATTGCTACMCTGAGGCCTTTTATGCTACCCTCAGATATATCATCAGCAAAGCACAACACATAACACAGATGACCAAGTCAGAATACCCATTTCTCTCTCATATTTTTGATAAACTTCTTAGTACAGTTTTATGCTTCTTACCCATTGCAACCAATTTTAAAATATATTCTAAAGTATTTACATTTCAAACACTRTTGTAAAAAGAAGTTTTTGTCACTTTTTTCTGTTTACAAAACAGCTGGCAGATTTTGTGGGGTCATCTTTCCCTACCAATTATATGGCTCATCTAAAAAATAACTTTAAAAGAAGCACAAGAAATGTCCCTGTATCAAGAGCAGCAATATGTAGTCCAGACAGCACTGCCAACCTAGAGCTTGTCTAGGGATCTTTCATTGCCTGCGGAGATACACTGATGGTTTGTGATGTGATTATGTATCTTCTGCTGCCTGCGGTTCAGTACTGCCTAATGAGTTAGAGGTCCTACAAGCCACCTATCCACAACTGTTATTAGTAAGACTTTCCCTAAGATAGAATTAATATTCAAGAGAAGTCTTTCTTGGGTCAGTGCTGTCTGAGCAGATCACAGCAGACCTGAAGTCTTCAGGCCAAGACCTAAAGTCAACAAAAGCTTTTTCCTAGGGGATGCAACATTGTGTTTAATCTTGTGTGTTGGTATCATTAATCACTGAGATATACCTGGGTGAATTTAAGGGCACTAACATTAAGTTAGATCTCAGTTCCCTACCTCAGAACTGAGTTTTGCTCCAGATGAGTATGGGGCTGGAGCATTTGACATACAAAGAGAAGCATACAAAGACCATTTAGCCTGGAGAAGAGAAAGCTCAGGGAGCTCTTATCAATGTGTATAAATACCTGATGTGAAGGTGTAAAGAGGACAGGGCCAGAATCTTCTCAGTGGTGTCCAGTGACAGGACAAGAGGCACTGGGCATAAACTGAAACACAGGAAATTCCACTTGRACAAAAGAAAATGCTTCTTCACTRTGAGGGTGGTTGAACACTGGAACWGATTGTCCAGAGAAGTTGTGGAGTCTCTATCCTGGGAGATATTCAAAACATGACTGGATATGGTCCTGAGTACCCTGCTCTAGTTGACCTTGCTTTGAACAGGGGTATTGGACCAGATGATCTTCAGATATCCCTTCCAACCAMAGCTGTTTTGTGGTTCTGTGATACTATGACCTTGTGTCCACAGTTTTTGAGACCCATATAAAAGTAGATCTAGCAGATTTACTTCATCTTCCATCTCCAAGCTCAGCTGGGTCTGCTGGGAGCAACACCCTGCAGCTTGTGTACTTTGACTCCTTCACCTACCCAAGTATTAACCAGGAAATCTCTTGATGATATCTTGAGAGAACRTCATTTTTTTGTGTTTTTTGTGAAGAACTGCAATAACACTAGTGAGTACAGCAGGACATCCTGTTACCTTATTTCTGCATGTAGTTTTCCTAATAAGATCTTAATAAAATATTATTTTGAAACTAGTCTTGCTAGTTTTTAGTGGTGTCAGAAGTACAAGATGTAGCATACCAGAAGGCCCTGTGAAATATTAAAATGGCAACTACAGAGCTTGTTTAAGAATATCCTCATCAACCCTAAGAATCCAGGGAAACATTGCACATGCCTGGAAAGGATTCAAACAGCAACTTGAACATTATATGTTCTTACTCACATATTCTTCAGCAGGAGGCAGAGACTTTAGAGTGTGTTCAGTGCACTCCATGAGGACTGAAGTGTGGAAATATAGAGAAGCATTGCTGAACAATGAAAGACTTGGAAGTTCTTCATTTGTAGACAAATTTTCCTCATGAAAAGACAAACTACTTAAGATAAAAAATAAAGGAGAAGGGCTACACAGGAGAGGAATTTTTCAGAGGCTTACAGCTAAAAAGCCAGTTCTGTGAATATGGAATATTAAAAGGCTCTTTAAATAATGGATTATCCTGGCTCTTAACAAAAATACCCTGTGAGATTACCTAGGGAGGACTTCCAACACTAAAACATCCAATTAGCAGAACATGAATAAAAGACAAAGCAGTGTCAGAATAAAATATGTAGCCCAGGTTAGTTCAATGTGTTGTGCACATAATGAAAACTTTGTTCAGAACAAGCAGCACAGCAAGAGGATTTCTATAAATAGTACCTAGACTGTTGTGAGAAGAGCCACTGCAATGTGAAGACTCATTTGGTGAATTCCTCTGTAACAGAGGTGCAAATGCTTGACTGCAGGAAACAGGACACACTATTAAGGATGTCTTTAAAAAGTGGCATTGGAAGAAAAAGACCAGAAAGACAATCAATAGCAAAAAATTAAGACTTCTTCCACCATTAAAATACAAGAGCTTATTAAGAATTTGGGAGAYCACTGCTAAAAGAATCCAATTGCTTGTAGTCATGGATCCCCAAAAAATGTGAACTGCTCAGAAGAAACATTAAACACCTGCTCAGGGTACTTGGGAGCATGGCAGGCAGAAGCTGAAAATGATTCACAAGCTGTTCCTGTTACTAGATGTTAAGAACAAATCACTTGTGAGTAGTAGCTATTCTCCTAATRGTGTTTCTCACTCTAGGACAATCGCTGAAGCAACGAAGAGATGGATGAAGACACAGTCAGCTCAAGTTGTGTTTGAGCTGCTTACAGGGTTGGTCTATTGTATTTTTTATAATTTCTGATTTTAATATGATATTATTTTATTTTTGGTATCCTTCAAAAGCAAGGTCATGTTTCTCTGTGCGTAGCTTTCTCCATGTTTCCAGTGAGACACTGGTGCTAAACAAAAACATGCGGAGCAGTAACTAGGTGCAGGCTACAGCCAGTGAACGCTAAAGTTTTTATTGCCTTATTTCTGCATATAATTTCATTTGTTTTGGATAGGAATCACAGCTAGCTAGGAGTATTCTTGGCCTCCATTTCCTAAGAACATTTTGAAAATTTGGGTTAGAGCAGCCCCACTGCTCTCCTCTGGCTGTGGGAGCCCAGCTCCACCACTGCACTTCAGGGACAGAGAATGTACCTCCCTCTGTCAGACATAGCATGTGTACGTGCGTGCATGTTGGTGTGAAGCCATCATAATCCAATTTTAGAAATCAGGTTTGGCACTAACAAAWTTTTTTTTTTGGTGCTACTGGACCAAACAGTGGGATTAAGAGGTAACAGACATAAGAGAATTATAAAATTCTAGTAGGAGCCAAATGAGGGACAAAGAAAAGAAGAGGGAGAAACCCCGAAGCAACATTGGAGAGGTGGGGTGAGGCCGCATTTGAGATAGGGTGGAGATGGACAAAAAAATGCACAGACAATGCAGAGATGCTCACTGTGCATTAAGGATATGCTGAACTGAAGGGAATCACTAATCCAGCTCCTGTGCAATATACCATAAATTAAAAATATTCATGAATATCTGAGAGGGATGGTTGCAATATACTGCTGTCTGTGTTTCACTGTATGAAGCCAAATGATATCACACTTAGAGTTTTAAGTATGTCTAATATATTTCCTTAAAACTGTGAAGAAAGTGATCTCTGGTCTCTCCCAGAGTAGAAAAGTAGACTATCACATAAAAAAAAAGTGGAAAATGTAGTAGTGATGAGTACTATATCATCCCCATTACCTTTACATTGTCCAATTTGATAGGCAAGTCATTTTTGGGGGAAAAAAATGAGAATGAGATAAATACTTCTTCCATTATAACAACAACAATGTGACCATGAAAACTTTAGCCAAACAAAATTTTAAGAAGCTGAATTTTGCAACTATTCATGCAAGTTAAGTTCCCCAGGGTGCAAAGAAAAGATTAATGGCATTGTTCTGCAGAGACAGATCCAGGCACTTTGGGGTAGTGACTACCCCTTAGTAATACCCGTGRGGGCTCATGCCAGCCGGGGTGAAAGAGGTTCCTTGTCCCTCTTCAGTGCCACCTGCACTGCCTGTTGGCGTGTTGGGCTGAGCACCCAGCTCCCTCCCTCCCTCGCTCCAAGACCACTCACCCTGTTTGTACCATTCCTCGCAGAGTGACTCATGGGMTGTGAGAGGGCTCCAAGGCATTCATCATACAGCAATCACTACTCCTACTGGCACCCTCTTACAGCAAACACTGCCAGCAGCGTTCGTGTTCGCAGATTATAATACTATGACCTTAACTGTTCATAACTTTATATCCTTCCCCCGTGCTTTGCAAGACTTAGCGTGAGCTTCTATTGCTTTTCTTTCCAGTTTCAATGAGGACTGTGGTTATTAGAAGATTTTGCAGTCCCCTGTTTACTCACTTCTGACTTGTCTCATTCAAAACCTTATAGTCTTGCAATGCTTTGCAAATGGTGTCTTTGCTGCAGGTTTTGATAGGTTTGAGCTCATTTAATAATAGGTCCTCATTTCTCGAATCTTTTTATTTTTGTGCAGAAGATTTAAAAATTTCTTCTTTAGAGTGTTTCTTTCACGCACTAAGGCTCCAAAATCCCTGCATGATCCAGAAGAAAAGACAGGCTGGGCAATGTAGGTGTGATGCGAACTACTTTAGGCAGCTTTTAAATATATAACTTCAGTGCAAGTTGGAGAATTGAAATTAAGAGCTCAAGTTCCCAGGAAAATCCAGAAGAGAGGTAAGTAATTATAGGCAAGGAGYAGGGCATAAGAAGCATCTATGTGAGATACCTACAGCAAACTCAGTTCCTCCYCTTACTATGAATTGTCCCTCAATCCTAGCTTTTCTTAGCTGGTGTGTCCTGAATTTCCTTTTGCTTATGGCTATCACTATAGTCATTGCAATCTATTCACATGCAATCATATCTTTTTTTAAAAAGCTGTTTTGCTTTACCTGTCACCAAAGATATAACCAGAAGTTTTTATTTCTCAAGGAAACAATGATGTTTCTGGAGCTTTTCAATGTTCAAAAGTCAGCACAGTATAGCTCCACTTTGTCAAAGAGACTCTCTAAAGATTGGCCACTAATAATGCTCATAGTCTGCATCTTGACCTCATGATCCATATCAGCAAATTCCCACACAAGTCCTGACAGATTTAATTAGCAGAAAGCTAGCCTTTGTCTTCAGGTAAACGAGAGGATATGTATATCCATCAACACGTTCCAGCAAAGAGAAGCAGCTCATGAGAACTGGGGCCTTTTACAATCACATGCTTTCACTTTGCAAGGCATTTTTCAGGGACTGTGACTCAAGTACCTTTTAACAACTCTGTTTTCTGAGCTTCAGCAAGCCCAGCTCACTGCTGAYGACTGAGTGGAGCCTGAATGCTTTTGATGTGGTGTCACTAATGGGCGCTTCCCCTTGGGAATGTTCCAAGAGAACATTTTTTAGTGGAGTTTGCAGGTTTATCATGATCTTATGGAAACAGTCCCATTTCAACAAGACCCATTAGGTACGCTTTCTGTGCTCCCCCTTGGCAGACTACTGCACTCCTCCACAGGCATTGTGCAGTCCCAGGAGGCAGCGGCCAGCTGTAGGAGTGCACAACAATAACTCTCTCTGGAGGATTCTGAAAGTGGCAAACCCCACTTGGGGCTTTCCATCTGGAACTCAAGCAAAATCCACTTCTGCAGTTTCAAAATCTTTCTGTGCAAAGAAGGTACGTTGTTCCCAAAAATTCAAGCATTAGTCTCGAATATTAGGCCTACACCAATTTCCAGATTCTCAATCAGATAATAAAAATGTAAGTTCTAATTTTTGATAGCAGATTCAAATGTAGCAGACATATTCTGAACATTTCATATTCCAGGGCTGAATTAATAAAGGCAGATGGATGTACCTGTAAAGATAACACAAATGCCATACAATCTTTTAAAACTCTGTATTTCCCCAGTTCTGCCTCATTCTGCTTCTTCTTAGAGATATCCTATCTCAGCCACCAGTGACATCCATTACTCTGAACTTCTATTTTACTCTACTTTTTCCTTCAGTGTAACTATATCTAATGGTGTTTTATGCTGCTGTTTTCACAGCCATTCAAATGGGAATCCAGCATCGTTACTGTAGTTCCTGACGGCTTCAACTCTCTCTGCTGATACTTCCTCGCATATCACCTGTGGGAATCAGAAACTCTCAGACGGAAAAGCCAGTAGGAGGCAATTTTAGCTTACTCTTTGCTCCGTCTTGGTGTGCTCCAGCTAGCTCTCTCCCAGACAAAATCTGAGCATGGTTCTGGGTTGAGTTCACTCCAGGACCCCTCTCAAAATGCAATCTCARGTGATCCTTCAATCTCATCAGATTTTTTATCCTGAAACATACCTCATACATCCTCAATCTCTTCCTTCCTAGGACATTCAACATACAATCTCAATTTCAGGCTATAAAAACACAGTTCAGTCGACTGCAATGCAGTCCCTATACTGTTTTAGACACTGTGAATTGAAACACACAAATATACACATTACATCTTAGTGCCACCATACAGGGCCTGGGGAAACCAAGACAAAGAATTACATTTGTGGATGTGGCTGAAATGTCTTGCCCAAGCTTCCTTAGAAAACCTATAGCCAAAAACAGAATCAAATGCAGGTCTTCCAAGATGCAGATTATAGAGTCTAACTACTAAATCACCCTTCCTTTCTAAGCCTTTCAGTAGACTTCAGTCTTCCTTTATTTTATTGATGGTCACATAGATATCCCCTGACATTAAATCTTTCTATCTTACCTTGTCAGAAGTATTGGCACAATGTATTGAGAATACAGACRTCAGAGACAAGCTTCCTCCCACATCTTTCTATATGTCTATCTGATTTTTTTTTTCCTTAAAACCAATGCCCTTGTTCACAGCCCATCCTAATGCTTTGTATTTGTCCRCATTTACTCCCACGTAGGAACTAAGCTATTGAACTTTTATTACTGCAGCTTCAGCAATCTGGTCACCTCTTCTAACAGCTCATGTGAAAACCTCATCTCCAGTGCTGTTAGGTCATGACAGACATGAGGTTTCTCATTTTATCTCATTCCCAGTGTTCGGCAGCAGTCCGAACATTCCTCTGCCATTTAAGCCTCAGATATCAGAGGTCATTTTGCTACGRTTCCAGATGCATCTCCCTGTTCCCTTTCAAGACCCCCTGCTCCTTGTCAGAACTTTCATCAGTGATTTTCATTCTTCACYTGGCAAACATACTACTACACTTCTCCCATTCGATTTTCCAGTGAATTCTCAGTTTTATAATAATTAACTGGCCTGGCTTCTCAAAAAGTTGTTTCCAAAGTATTTTTAAAAAAATGAGAAAAAAAGAAAGAATCTTCTGGATATCGCTCTGAGATACCTCTTGACTGCCTGACTGATGAAAGTGTTTTCCATCTCAACAGTCTTTTAGATGTTTACTCATTGATATATATTCCCATCAGATGATCTGCTTGCAGGCTTTCTTCACCTTGAGCTCACTGAATTTTTTCCTTATGTTGCTATGTTTCATCTGGGAGCAATGTTTTATAAATCTCCTGCCTTTCCTTAGTGAAGATGATATGCTTTTGCCATGTCTGTGAATATACATTTTACCTCAAGCAACAATTATTTTTGCATCTTTCTTCCCTRTACCAGTTGACCATGGGCCTCCCTGTTGTACTGCATTTGCTGCGGGTATCAAGATCTTGCTGTGTTACTCTAACACAGAGACAATGTTTTAAATGGTAGCTTTCCATTTGCTTATCCAAAATAATATAAGCTAATGTTTTAAAAGAAAAGAAATCAGATTTGTATCTTTATAAAAAGGCATTTTTTCGAAAATGTGGGGAAAAAAAATAATGTCCTTGGTACTAGCATGCCTTGAAAGTTTTATACTCTTAAATATTGTTTATTGGTCAATGCACTTCACATACAAACCTACTAAATTTGCTTTTTGATCAGAAATCATCGTTTCCCTTCATCCCTCACCCATTCTGGRAGGAAGTGCAGTAGCAGCTCCACCAGCAGCTTCAGAGCTGGATAAGAAGAAGCAACAACATCCMTTTCTACCAACTGTGCTGTGCTAGGCAATAGATCACTGATCTACATCAAAATTTGACTGGAATACAAGTACCTATCCCTGTCTTGTGGAAAGCACAGTGTTATCCTCAATGCACTTTGCTGCTGAAATCTGCAATGACAAAGCAGAGGTTCAAGTGGGTGCTYATGGACCAAGCCCCATTACACTCAGGCTCTCTATGCACTTTGCTGGTCATAGTGTTCCCATAGCTCACACATGGAGACAGTAACAGAAAGASCTCAAATGTGGCCTGAGGCACTTGGTCTGCACTAAGGGTACTCAGGCTCTCTGCTTCCTGCCAGAGGTTTGAACTAAGGCCCCCTCTTTGTACTGGCTTCGTTAGCAGCAGCGGGGATGGTGGTTGGCACCACGACATAGCTACTTTGGGTTATAGCCTGTTTTGCACATAAGCTAAAAGACATCGGTCTTCCTCTAGTAAGAAAARGTTAGCTTTTGGAGCAGCTGAAAAGGAGCCTGCCGTGCCATTTTCTGCATGTGTCCCTCAAGAATATCCCATCYAAGCCCTGAGCAGGGCCAGCCTCCAGGGAAGAGACTGTCATGGGAGGTAATTGAAAGGGAGTAGATTTCTTGTGTGGCATCTGCTAAGTCAAAACTTGGCACAGGAATAATGCAGGTATGCTCAAGACAGCTGAAGCTCCTGAAACAGAAGTAAAAAGTCCAAGAGTTCCTTAGCATAACCACACATGAGTCTTCGTAAGAAGGTGCTGTGAGTCATCTTAGTAAGGTGATTGAAATGCCTCAGAAATAATCAAGATTTAACTTAACAGTTTCCCATTAATTTATAAAATATCTATCACATAAGGGTTGTGCTTTATACAAAAAAAAAATATCTATCACATAAGGGTTGTGCTTTATACAAAAAAAAAAATAGGAAGAATAAATCACTAGTATACAGCATCCTTGAGATGGAAGAGAATTTGTCTTGCTGTTCTGTTCTCTCAGATTGAAACTGGACAGAAATCAGAATAACTTCAACACAGTCTAATAATTCCAAAAGGTCTACTTAAATATTCAGCTGAGAGTGAGTTCTAGAGAATCAGGATTAATCAATCTGAAGCACTTTAAAATTATTTCTCCATTTCTAACCTCTGTTTTTCTTTTAATCCCTCGATCCTCATTTGTTAGCCTGCCTTCTATGCACTGCTACCCACAGCGAAACAACTTAATGTGGTGATGATGAGATGGAAATATCATTCCCTGCAGCTGAACCCTGCCAATTTAACCCCTGACTTCAGCAGGATGTAATAACTGAGCAGAGAGCTGCTGAAGTATCCAGAAACACTCATTCCATTTTTTTTTTCTTATTCATGAAGGTCAATTATTAGTGAACTTACTCTAATTATAATGCACATGGCCCTAGAGAGAACTGTAATATAGTACAGAAATGTCATAAAAATTCATCTTTCATATGTGGTTGTTAAAAACAGATTGATGAGTTTGTACTGTATCTGAAAAATAAGCACGTTATTCATAAAAGTGAAAGTCTTTGCCTTACATGAAGCTGCTTCTCCCTTTGCTCTTCAACAGACCATTTTCCAAAAGAATTTCACATTTTTCATCAGATTTTTCTAGAGGAGGGAATTCCTAAAAGGCTCATTCCAAAAGAATAGCTTTTGAAGAAGTAAGTCATAAAAGCCTGAAGGAACTCACTATTTCAGTAGTGCAGGTGAAAACCAAGTTACCACATATCTGCCCATGACGTTGATGTCCACTCACGTGGCAACTGAATAGCAAATRTATTGCAAGTTTTCTCTCTTTCCTCACTCTTCTCTTTATTTCATTTAGAGAGGTAGCAAGTGCCATGCCAGTGTAGCACACAATTTCTCTAATTTTCCACAGTAATCACTGCTGAATGCATCATTGTAAATTCTACTTTTATGTTCAATAGTTCAAAGTTACGCCAAAAGGAAAAATACGTCCCTACAAGAACATTTTCTAGCCACAAAATCCCAGGAAAAAAATGATCAAATAAAATGCATTTTTCTATCAGGGACAAGAGTCTTTAGTAAAATCAACAAGTTCTAAGGAATATGATCAACCATTTTACTTAAAAGATCTGAGTTACATGTTACAAAATTAAAGAGATTTGCACAGAAGTTTGTTAAAGATCTCAGCATTAAGCAAGATCTGGGAATATTCTTCCCTCTGATCTGATTAAAAAAAGCACCCAAGCTACTTTTGCAAGCTTTTAATGTTCTCGTTCTKAATGGAGAAGATATTAATATCTAGGATGACGTAAGAAAATTTTGAGTAATGATCAGTGATTATTAGGCTATCCCTGATGATGTGAATGCACACAAGATAGCAAAGTGCTGGATGAAAGAAGTTAAATGAGCATGAATGTTGCCAYACTCTGAGAGAAATGAGGAAAAAATTAAAACACATGAAACACAGTCATTCTCTGCACATCCACATAAAGGCAGAGTGACTAGATGCGGATTTACTGGGGAAGGAGGACTCTCTCTCCTGTTCTGGTGTGAAATGTGATTCTCAGTCACATGCAGCAGGAGCAACCATATTGCAGACCAGCTCTGCTGAAAGGGGCATCTGCATGCAGCCTTGGCGACAAGTTTCTTTTCAGAATTTTAAAGTATCTCTAAGAGTAGTATTATAGAAAGGACTTGATTTTCAGGTAACTGTGAAAACACACCAGGGCCCCAAATTGCCACTCCTGTGCTTTTGCATGTATCAGCACTCAACCAAGAATCATAGAATCATAGGACAGAATCATAGAATCAGTAAGGTTGGAAGGGACCTCTGGAGATCATCTAGTCCAACTCCCCTGCTCAGCAGGGTCACCTAGAGCATGGTAGACAGGGTTGCATCCAGGCGGGCCTTGAAGATCTCCAGAGAAGGAGACTCTACAACCTCTCTGGGCAACCTGTGCCAGTGCTCCGTCACTCCCACAGGGAAGAAATTCCCCCTCACGGTCAGGTGGAACTTCCTGTGCTTCAATTTCTGCCCAKTGCCTCTTCTCCTGTCACAGGGGACAACTGAAAAGAGTTTGTCCCTGTCCCCTTGACACCCTCCCTTCAGGTACTTGTACACATTGATAAGATCCCCCCTCAGGCTTCTCTTCCCCAGGCTAAACAGGCCCAGCTCTCACAGCCGTTCCTAGTAGGGCAGGTGCTCCAGCCCTCTGAGCATCTTTGTAGCCCTATGCTGGACTCTCTCCAGTGGCTCCATGTCTCTCTTGTCCTGGGGAGCCCAGAACTGGACACAGGACTCGCAATGAGGCCTCACCAGGGCTGAGGAAAGCAGCAGGATCACCTCCCTCCACCTGCTGGCAACAGTCTTCCTAATGCACCCCGGGAGACCATTGGCCTTCTTGGCCACAAGGGCACATTGCTGGCTCATGGTCAGTCTGTCCACCAGCACTCCCATGTCTTCTCTACAGAGCTGCTCTCCAGCAGCTCAGCCCCCACCTTGTACTGGTACATAGGGTTATTTCTCCCTAGGTGCAGGACTCTGCACTTGCCCTTGTTGAACCTCAGGAGGTTCCTCTCTGCCCAACTCTCCAGCYTGTYCAGGTCTCTCTGAATGGCAGCACAGCCCTCAGSYGTRTCAGCCACTCCTCCCAGCTATCATCAGCAAACTTGCTGAGGAGGCACTCTGTCCCCTCATCCAGGCCATTGATTAAAAAAGTTGAACAAGAGAMGGTGGAGAGGTCCAGCAGTTGATCCCTGAAGAATTTTCATACTGGCAGGGGTCACAGTGAACCAGGTATGATGATGTATGCTCTGCCACAGCTTATCTCCCAAACCTGTGAGCATTTCCTGTTAACCTCCTATGTTTCTCACCCAGAAYCCCTCTCAAAATATGTTCTCTCTCTGAAGGTAGGGGTACCCTGGGAAGCATACATTCCCCAGGTATTCAGTGGTACAGCTCCTTGAGAAGCTTTCACATCTTATTCYCATCCCTCTGTCACAGTCCACTGGCTCTATTGTGCCAGTAAAACTACTTTTGCATCTAGTTTACAGTGCAGTCCCTGAAAACTTTTGCTCTGGCATGGTTGAGGGCAGAGAACTGCAGAGTAGGTGCAAGAATGAGTAACCTGGGAAAGACAGAGACAGGGACTTTCTCAAGCTGCTTCAGTGCTGGAGAAAATATGTCATCAAGTTATATTCTGAGTCTTCTATCTAATAGAAATCAATCAGGTAGAATTTGGTCTCAGRCCAATGTAATATCAGTGAACTCCACAGCACTGACTAGAGTAGTGCCTTATATGATCAGAGTGAATAGTCAAAATCTAGGCCAATAGCTCTAGGATTGCAATAGACTTTCAATATATCTTAGTGGAGCACTGATTCTGGAGACTGAAGGGGACTGATGAATGGTTCAAATGGTTAATGACTTCACTGCTAACRATCTGAGGATAAATATTCAGCTGCTCCGACTGAGAACACTATTTCTTTTACTGACCTTTTCTTCTCAAATGCACAGCAAAGTCTTGATGGTCCAAGGTCAGAGACAGAATTTATAAATGTCTGGAAACTCATTAAGGGAACATATCTCAAAAAAAGAATAATTTAAGGTGGATTTCACTTTCACCAGTCTGCTGCATCTAGAGTTTKTTCTTCTCTGTTAATCCTAGTGATGATATTTCTACATATTTATGTATTTCCACAGCACTTACTGTTAAACATGAGGACTGAGAGAGAGAGACTATGTTTACACACTCTCRTAAATCCACTTTCAAGGCTAGATCYGCCCATGCTCCACACTGCAAACTACAGTCTTGGTTCCAGGAATGGCTGCAGTGCCCCCAACCCATGCAGGCTCACCCAAACCCACTGACAGTGGTAGCATGCCACCTAAGGATATTTTAGATACTTCAGAGCACCTCATGTGGCATTAGATGTTTAATTGAGGCAACTGAATCACATCTTCAGGACCACCATTAGCCAGGAAAGCTTTGTTAAATATTAAAATGGTGGAGATTTAATGGCAGATATCTGGGATCACTGAAGTACTTGTCCCTGTTGATCTTCGTAACCATGAGAAGCATTGAGTTACTATTTGAAAATCAAGTTCCAATAGACTTGGTCTGAAGTAAAACAGAGGCAGAAAACAGGTTCTAAATGTAAGGTCATCTTTTTTCGAAGCAACATATCTTACAGACAGAGAAGTATGTAMATCCCCTTTCACACCTGTAAGATAACAACAATACCTACAGCAATCACAAGTACAGAGTGGCCTTTTTTCTCTTGATGTACAGTGATGTACAAGCAGTACAATGTTTTGGGGTAAAGGTTCATGAGAACAAGAGAAGTTACCAGAGCAAAAAAAAACTCCGACAATTAAAATATCTCTGTCATTGCTGTCTATGACAGCAGCTCAGTGACCGCAACCCAGACATATCTGAGGTTGCTAGAACAGATCTCAGTGCAAGYTCCTTTCCTGTTAATTGGTTTCTTGAGGCAATCTTGCATCCCAGCTCCATGATTCCTTAACTCCTCAGCCAGCCAAACTAAGACAGCTAATTAAAAGCTGTTCAACAGCTGTTAGTTCAGGGGAGCGCTGCTCCAGAACTGCAACTTTCAAAGCTAAGCATAATAATAACAAACATGTAACTTCATTCTTTCACATACGCTAATGTAAAAAGAGCACAGTTACAATAAAGTCGTAACTTCATATGGCTATCTCTTTGGTTAGTATAAACTCCATAGCTACTTGTCTCCAAGGAAGGCACACCCATTAATTTCAGCCAGAAATCCAGCCCAAGAAACCTTCAGTCACAGAAAGTGCAAGTCTGGATCAATCGCTGAAGCCCAGGAAATTATTCCAAGTTTACATCAGTACAACAGAGATCAGAATCTGGCCCAAATGTTAATTGATTTTTGGAGTCTCTCTGTCTGGCCATCAAGAAACGCCTGCTGGATGCTAACACTGCAGTCTGCAGTAAGGCAGAACAAAACAAAGGAGAATATTGGCGAAATAGCCATGGATGGTATTTTCTAGCATGAAGTAGTTGAGTAATGAGTGCCAAGTGTCATGCATGTTAGGTGCAGAGAAATGGAACACTGCAAAATTAAATAGAGATAGACTTGCCGTACCAGAGGCTATGTCTGAACATGGGAATGGTTTATAAGAACTTGTTTGCCATCATATGTTATTATAGATGTTCTTTGCTCTTTAAAGAAGAGGCCTGGATGATACTATCTATAGCGGTTGGCAGTGGAGAGTCATCTCTGTTCCCTTGCTGCCCAACAACTCCACAAGATGGAGAAGTTACCCGTGGTCTCTGCACTGTCTCAGGAGTGTTTTGTGCCTCTGCAGGCACATTCATGGTGCACAAGAGAGTGTGGTGTAGAGATGCTGAAACTAGCACTGATGCGGTAGATATGTCCATGCAACACTGCTAGGATGCTATGGAGATAATATTCCAGATCTCAGAGCAGCACAGCAGCACTGAAACAGTTTTGCACATGCAAAAATGAGTCCTTTCACCAGTGTTTGTCACTTTAGCTGCAGCATCAGGCTGACTTGTGTAACCTGCTTCTCAACAGCGAGCTCATACTGGCATCATAAACTTGAGCATCTCTGCACCATCCTCTATTGCATGATGAGGAGGACCTGAAATCATTAGCAAAGGGAACAACTCTGTGTCTCACCATGAGGAATTCTGCAACAGATGAGAGTTAGCAAGTGAGTATTTGTTAGCGTACCCAAAGCAAGCTAATTCCTATAAGTAGCCTGTAGTGAAATCCAGTGCAAGTATTTAGGCTACTTCCTTTGCCACACAGTGACTAAGAGCTAAATTTGTCTGCAACTCAGTTCTGTCTGGTTATCCATAAGGTTCACATTTGTCAGCACTTCCAAATAAGTAGATTATTTATATGCACAAAGTGGATGAACAATTCCAGAAATACACATACAACATTCTTCTGAAACTCATTTGGAATAAAACTGACAGTTGATGGAAATAGTTACAGATAAAAAGATTTTTTCTTCTTTTTTTGCAAAACAGTAAAATTAAAAACTTATCACAGAATGGCTGAATTTGGAAGGCCCTCTGGAGATCATTTAGTAAATTATGAAATGTATCTGCTAATGAGGTGGAGCAAGACTTTGTAGCCTGCCACTGTCCGAGACCGGGAGGAAAAGAGAGAGTCCTGAACTGTGCTCCCTTCCTTCCTGCCTCTAAAATACATTTTGCATGAAGCAGTTATAGGATAAAATGTATAAAAAGGCCTCGACAGAAGACATCAAGGATTAAAACTTTCCTCCTAACTGAATGTTCTAACCAGTTTGCAAACAGATTGCAGTCCTTCCCCGTGTTATCCTCATTCCATTTCTGCACCAAGCAATTGGAAATTTTTTGCTGCATTGTTCCTACATGGCAGTGATTTATCTACAAATGCATGCACCGCTACCTCTGCTTACCAAGAGTATAGAGCCTGTTGCTTTGAGTACATTTACTGGAGGTGGAAAACACAAGTTTGAAGTCTGTGAAGAGGTGTCCAGGTGAATACTTTCCCTTCCAGCTGTCATACAAGAGAGGAAACCTGACACAACCTCCTCCAGTAGCCTTGTTTAAAAAATGCGCTTAGTGAGACTGGATCTGACAATGCTCAAGCAATGAGGTGAACCATGAACATGCGACATGACCATGTCAGGAATAAGCATGTGAGACACATCAGGCAGTTCCGTGAGTGTGACACCTTGCTCAGACCTATGCATGCTCAGACAACGTCTACTGGGTGGAGTTTGCCATTAGGCTCCAASAGAGAAAGGCCTGAGGCAGGATTAGGCCCAGGTGAGAAGCCAAGCCACATGGTGCTGGGCATAGAAGCTGATCCCAAGACCATAGCAAATCTCCTGGTCTTGTGAATCAGAAGGTATTTAGGAAGCTTAAATATTTTTGGGGTCAGCTAGCAATCCAGTAGTGGCATGGTACATACCGTATTTTGTCCAGGCCTTCTGGAAAGTCCTTAGAGCCACTCTGAATTCAGAAAATATTTGAAAAACAAAATGATTGTTTATTTTCAGGCTTCATCTTTGCTCACAGTGAGAATTTGCATGGCTCTAGCCAGTTACCTCTGTGATATCTACCACCTACTCAGCCAGWGTATTTACAATGGAAAATGAAGCAATATTTTTATATGTCAAATGCAAAAGAGCAAAGAACTGACAGAGGAGCCAACCCTCAAGCTGCCCTTGTCTTGAATAAATAAATAACAATTCTCTCCCCATTCTGAAAATTCTGCTGAAGACAGCTAACAAAAATACCTTCCAGTCAGTGTTTATTGTCCTGGGATATTTACTGGGATAAAATTCTTTTCAGGAGCTCAGCCCAGAAGTGCTGGCTATTAGATGACAGCTCTGATGGTGGGAACCAAAGTCATCTCTGAAGTCCTCTGACAAGGACAATAGGCAGGAGAAAGAGAGCAAGAATATACCACAGGGCTGACATCTGGAATATCATCACAGGAGTTGGAAATGAGCCTCCACAAAGAATAGTCGGGGATGAACAGTTCAATACATAGCTTCCACTGTCTTCTCAAACAGACCTTTTTTCCCTGGGGAAGCAAGCTGAAAGTCTTTCCAAAGTGTTTTTAATTGTTCAGTGCTTTTTATTGTATCCAGCAGTCTTTAATACTTCTCTTAAGGATAATAAATTCAAGAATGGTATCAAGGCAGTTATTATTTCAAAAGCCTTTACTAAAATCTATCCTATGCCTTACCTAACGTGAGATCACACTGCCGAGCAACCTACTGTGTGTGTGCAACCTACTGAGAGAGCGAGCTGCAAGCGACATCAATTGCTTTGGCAGCAGCAGATGCCCATTGCTGCTTCCCTCAAATCCTTCAGTCCCATGAGGATGCTACAGGCCATGGGGCAAGACTGAAACAGCCTCCAAGCAGTGACAAGGAGCAATGTGCAGGACAGTTCACCTGCCCCCAGTTTGTCCCCACACCACCTCGGGGAAGCCCCAGCCCTCTGGGAGCCTTTCTCCTGGGGGAACCTCACACAGGATGCCTGGCCATGCACTTCATACACAGTGTTTTGAGGACATCTGAGTAGCAGCTGATCTAGGGGTTCATGGAATATATCTGATGTGCATGGCTGACTTACAGCACACAGGCAGAGTGGGTGCAGCCACGTAGGAGGGCTGCAGGTGTCATCTTCCCCGCTACAAGAGGCAGCTCAGCAGCCTGAAAGGTCAGGCATGTGCTTAAGGGGTGTAAACTGTTGATCTGTTTCTTCTGCATGTACAACCTCGGCTAATCTCTGCATAGATTTTCACTTGAGGACARAGTTTAAAAAGTGAATCTTTCGAAGCATAAATTGGCACACAGCTTCAGAACTAGGGCTGCAACATAATCTGTCACTAGGAAAAATTATCCACAAAGCAGTTCTACAGAAATTCATGTTTCCACAGCTGTCGTGGAACTGCTGGCACCTGTCCTTTGAATCTGAGAAGCTTCAAAATAAATGTCTTCAGTAATTCATCCCTGTGACAGTTTGCCTGCCCCTTGCAAGGATCCTCTCTCAGCAATACCAGCGTGGTATTAAAACACCAAAAGGTCAATATTTGCTTGTGCACTGGGCATCCTCCCTCTACTAGGGTCAGGCTCAAGGCAGTTGCCCAGCCTGAGTGTCTGAGGCCATTTGGGAAGTCACAGAGTATCCCACCGGCTTCCAGCTGCTTTTACGGAATGACATGCGTTGTATCAGCCAGCTATCCCATGCAGATGTCTTTCATATCCCGGAGCACCTTAAAAAGCACTGGCAGTCTCTGTGTGGGCAACAGAGTTGAATCTCTGGTCAATAGAGTACAGAGTAGTTTACCTTAGGGTGCGAAATCTTAAGCAAAATGCTCATGTAGGTTTGGGACCACACATAGATTATTTCTACATCAACTTAACTAAAAAATCTCACCAAAAATCTCATTTTTCTCGAAAAATATAAACTTAGGATGTGCTGAACTATCCATCCTATTCTTTGTACACCTTTCATAATATCTTTCTAGAAATCATCTATTTCTAGAAACATTCTAGATCTAGATAAAGGCTGCAACTTCTTCCAAAAAGCTTTTTCCTCTTTCTTAAGCACAGATCTATGCTATTTTTAGCACAAATAAAGTAATTCTAGGACTTTTTCACATGTRAATACCTGACATGTTTATCTAGTCGTCTTCACTAAGYGGTTTCTCAGTTTCATAGAATCACAGAATCRGTAAGGTTGGAAGGGACCTCTGGAGATCATCTAGTCCAACCTCCCTGCTCAGYAGGGTCACYTAGAGCATRTTAGACAGGGTTGGATCCAGGCGGGCCTTGAAGATCTCCAGAGAAGGAGAYTCCACAACCTCTCTGGGCAACCTGTTCCGGTTTACCAAGACTGAAATCAAGTACTTTATTTATAGATCTGCCTTTGCTTATTTATCCATTTCATATAGACAAAACCAGTTGTGATCACTCAGATCAATATTGTTTTCTGCAGCCAGTTCATCTGTAGTGTTAAAAAAACAAGTAAAAATTACAACAGCCCATTTTGGTTTACCTATCCATAGTTTTCCAGACCGTTGTCTAGAAGCTGAAGTCTTACATAGGGATCCCATTCTGARAAGCTGTTACTCTCAAAAAATATAGCAATGATCTCTATCAATATAAATTCAAACTACCACYCTCAATCCACCAAAATCTCTTAGCATTTCTCAAAGCATTTTCCTCCAAAATGAATGTGCTGTATTTCATAACACTTCACATTTCTGTCTTCATCCAGTCCATAAAAAACAATGCTAAACCTCATTTGTCACCCTTTTCTCTTTCTTTCCTCAAATACAAGARCTGGAGCTCCTTTTCTGGCACTGCCAATACAACAGTAAACTTTTCCATGTGGTTTGTTGGTAGAAAAACATCAAGCCTCAGCATGCTTGATCCCTGTGTCCTCAAGTAAGGAGCGAAGAATCACTAAATACAAGATT
>NW_028186812.1:3222599-3232629 GCF_003343005.1 Rhea americana | reverse complement strand
ATCAAAACATTGACCAAGACAATGTCTCATAATACTCAGGATCACAGGTTAGGACAGAAAAAGCTGGAAAATTGGAAGGTATTTTAGCAGAAAATTTGGAATAAATATTGAATTTAATCTTCTTCTCTTTTCCTCTTTTCCTTTCTCTTCCTTTTAAATTCTCACATTTTTCTTTACAGAAAAATCTAGCACGTTACTAATTTTCAATATTTTTYCATAGATAAAGCACATAAAATAATCATCTTACTGAAAATTGTTCTGTAGAGTATTTTATTGTGAATCAATATTTTCTCAAAACTACTCAGAAAGGCTTTCTTTACTCATGTAGCTATGATTCCATATAGCCGTAAAATCAAGATTCAACTCCTCCTGAACATTGTTTCATGCTGACACTGACAATATCTGCCTTATCATTGCAAAGAACTGACAGCTAATAGTACATCATCTGTTCTTCCCCCCTCATTGCAGACAGATCCAGCACCAGAAAGCCCTATGCTCCAGCAGATCCTTCCCAGCTGATGCTGCAAACCTTTTAGGGTAACTCCCTGTGGTTGCACAACTTGACCTGCTAGATGTGGTGAGGAGGTTAAATCTGCCTCACGGGCCTGCAGCCCTCCCCTTTTCTGCAGGGTACTTACTTTCCTCTGTGAACACCTGAAAACAAGAAGGCAGTAACAGCATTCCCAGAAATCCCTGTTCGTGTTTGCCAGTCTTTTTGTATCCCTTGGTGAAAACTATCACAAGGAGAAGACAAACCAACGTGAACAATTCCTAGAACAGCTCTGCGTTGCAACAAGAAATGCCATGGGGCAAAATATGGAACAGGGGTAAGAAAAAACGAGTTCATACCCCCCCAGATTGGTAAGAGATATGTCACAGGTGGTGTTCTCTGTTACTGCAGACGTAACTAAATATTAAAATATGTTTTCTCATAACTGCTACCTTTACTTCATCTTACACAGCAAATTTAGTCCCGTTATTTGCGTTTTTTATATTCACTAACACCAAACAGCAATCAATAAGCAGACACTCACTTGTAGGGRTTCTCTGTCATAAAATACATTAAGCTAACAGGCATAATGTGCAATTCCCACAGAGCCAATTACAGGAGGGCAAAAAAATCCCCATCCTCTGAGCAATAGTGTAATTTCAAAGGAAGTTTTTCTTACTCTATGAAAGTGGAGATTACTCATAGCATGACAAATCTGGAAGAACTATTAAAGGTTTTACTCCCACTTCTCACCAATATTTTAAGCCTGACATTCAGCTTCCAAGATTACTAATAATTTACCTAATATTTCCTTGGAAAGTTCTTGTCCTAATTGAAAAGCTTGGGAGCAGCAGACATATTAAGAACTCAGCACAATTTTTCATTAGTGATCTTTTGCCGAGATATCAAAGGAATGGTACTATTGCAACAAGGCCTTGATCTAATAGAGCACTTATGCACACGCATAACTTGAACAGGATTAATCATGTGCTGCAGCTAAACATATCCCTAAGTACTATTTACAGATAAGAGCTCATCAGTCCATTTCTGAATTCTGTTTAAAGAGAACATTACACTGTGGTACATAACAGTAATATACCAACTGCTGATCCTTTAAACGAAAGAAAGGAACATCTGCTCCAAGTGATCAGATGTATAAAGCAAAATATTCAGGAGCTGCCCACCAGGGAATAAACCTGACAGAGAGGAAACAGAAGAAATAAAATGAACAAAATAAACCTAAGCGTGGTTTTTAAGGGAGTTGCACAACTTCTCGGCCTCGTGTAGTAAGAAATCTAGTGCTGCTGGGCAGATTCACCAAGTCATTCCCCCACATGTGTGCAAATGGGAGAGGAAGACAGCTGATCTCTGACTGCAAAACATAATACTAATGAGGTGATGGAAAGCAGATGGGGTATAGAACGGGCGAGTCGGCCTCCTGTAGCTTCGTTCCCTGTGAATATCTGTAAAGTTTTGAACGACAGCTGTGGAAACAAGTTCCTGAATTTCCTCCCTTAATCCCTCCAGTAATTTTGTAATTTAAGTATAAATGCTCTGGAAGTCAGGATTAACTTTCCTTCACAGCACATAGCTAAGTGTCTTTTGTGAGTGGTGGATGCATGTGGGAGAGAAACCACAAATTAAAGAGACGTTTTYATACCACTAGACGGTGAGAAAAAGAGCTAGGGAAACAATCCCAAAACTGTTTTTTCCTTAGCAAGAGATGACCTATCTAGCCTGGCTACGTAGCTTAAGTGAGTTCACTGACTATACTTTTTTTGACATTGCCATTACATTTGTTAACAGTAACAATCACAGATTTAAGACTCTGTTGTAGTGCTCGGACTAAATCAGAACRAAATGTTTGCCATTAACGGGAAAAAGCAAATGAGATTATTATTTAATAAGCATCAATTTGGAAAAAAGTTGAAACAGTTCAGTCTGTTCTTGGTTCAGTAACAAAACRTCTCCTGGGCAGTTCTCTTTGGACCCCAGACTAGGAACAGCGTATTCRTTCTCTGTAAGAAAAGAGAAGAACGTAGCACGTCATAAAACTACTACAGTGACAAAAAGTAGTGAAAAAGGAAGAGTTAAGGCTACCACCACCCCTTTTTATCAAACCAATATTATTCGAAGATTATTATACTAGGTTCCATGCTATTCTTCTCTCTAGTGGAGAAACATTTTGTGTTGTGAAATGAAAGTCTTGTGGCAGTTCAAGGAAATGCTGCCCCTTTCTGTCCATCATGCCAGAAGGTGTCTCAGGGGCAGCAGCAAACATGCACTGCCTGCTCAGCCCCTGTCATTCCAAATTTGTTTATTAGCCTTAATCTGTAAGACCTCTATGGGGTTCATGCTGGCTCTGACACGCTTTCAGGTGCTACTGGAGCCTGTATGCAGCGCTCCAAAACTGCAGAAAGTCTTCCTGGGAAAAAGGTAGCAGAGACTTTTATGTGCATAACATTTAGTTCCTTGTTGGTTTTATAGTTGCCCGTCTTGTAAGTACGTTGTATGGTAGCACAGGAAGACAGTATAAAACCTGTAAGGCTTTTTTGGAGCCTTTTAGCTTCTCCTTCTGAGAGTGAAAGCCTGTCTTAAAGAAGTAAGGGTCAAAGTACTTTTTTTCTCTCTCTCCCTCTTCTTGGTAACGGTTCATTTCCATCTGAGTAGCTGATGGAAAGCTCTGAGGGCTTTTTAGTCACATTTTTATAGCCAACAGCATATAATCACAATTTTAATTCTGGATATGTCTCTCATATAACTGTCTCAGAGCACAGATCTCCTCTCCCCACACAGGGACATGTAATAACTGAAGTAGGACTGATTTATTACAGCTCTTTAAGAAGGAGGCTTATTTTTCTTTAATTAATCATAAAGCTTTGCCTGAATGTTGGCAAGTACCTGCAGTATTCTGACACATGGCAGTCTTATCCCTTCGTATTTGAACATAAACGAATGAAAAGGAGACCAGCCAGGGAACGCTTAAAGGATGGTGGGTTTGGTTCRCTGTTTAAAAAAGTTCTCTGGCAGCAACACAAGAAAAGCCTGAGCCTGGATCACCACCTGTAGACTGACTCATTCTTCATAGCTGAAAAAAGTCAAAGGGAGGTCAGGAGGGAACACGAGTCAAACCATTCATTAAAGCCAGTTGCAGAAAGACCTGCCATACCCTATTACAAGCAAATGTCTTGAACAGTGAAAGATGCCTAAATGTGACAATGGAAAGATCCCATAAATATTGAAACAATCAGAGATGCTTTTTATTCCTTGGTTCCCCGGTGTGTGTGGGGAAACTGTACCTTCAAGGGGCTCCCACTAAAGCCAGCTGATCCAAGCTGGCATGGGGCTTSGGTGTTCCCGTTGCTCTCACAGAGTAATGGAGAAGGGAGAAACTAGACCCTGCCTGGAGCTGGCCTCTGTTTTGGAGCCTGCTCCATGGCTCTGAGGGATTTGGAAATGGCCTGTGGGATAAAATGAAGTGGTAAAGTGAGCTAAAAAAATAAATTATCTCAGTAGAAATGAACTCTGCATGAAATGTCCCACTCCCCAATCTGGATGCTTGCCAGCTATGCAAAGAATAATTGAGAAAGGAAACCATCCCCCTGCAGACAGGGCAGCTGCAAACTAGGCAGCAAATTAGAGTTTGCCAAGGTAGACACTCAGTCTACACCAATGCTTATCGCAGGTCTTTTGTGCTTGGCTACCGGACACATGACAAATAATCCAGCATACTAAGAGGAAGGACACTTGAGGCAAAAAGGAACAGAGAGCTCAAAATGAGAGTCTAGAAAAAAACAACAGGATTTTACATGCTGTAGCAAATGGCACAAGCCACGCAATGGTCTAGACTCTGCAAAAACAGCAAGAATCACAACAGGTTATGCTGCTTGCAAGAGTTTGCAGATACCATCAGGATGAGAATAGCACAGACAAAGATGAGCACAGCAGAACCACCAGGAAAGTGTGGAAAATGCCTCTTAGTACAAAAAAAAAATCACAGCTGATAAGCAACAACCAATATAACCACTCCTTGTTTTAACCTGGATGTACATATACCAGTCAGTGAGGCACAAGAAAGAGGAAAATGAGCACAGAAAAATAAGTAAGAAGCAGGAGAAGAGGTAGAAATAAAACTCTGGACTTACAGTATCATTTTTTGCTTACCTAAAGGAGTATGTGAAGTGGATGAGGGAGCAGATAGCAAATAAATAAAATTTGTAATAGTATCATTAAACTGCTCAAAATATGTTTCCCTCARTGTCATCTAAAGGGAGCACTAGGGATGAGACCAACATATTTAAGCAAGTGTTTGACACCTCTTCAATATATGGAAGCTCCCAACCAAACATGAAATAGAACAGAAAAACCCAATAGCCCCAGATAATGCCAATGGAAAAATGAAGCACTAAAAGAAGAGTTAAATAATTTGATTGCTCCAGCAATCACAGTCAGATGAAAGAGCCCACAGGGATTGTACTCGTCCATGATCACTGTAGAAAAGAAAAATGTGAAACTTTTCCTTTAGCATAGAATTTAAAGATTTTAAAAGTATATAAAAAGACAATATTTTCCACTGAGTGATAAATGTTTGGATAGTTGTTCTGTTGTTATTGATAGGGATTTTTCCATGCTTAGTAAATTAAAAAGGTTCGGGCAGGTAATCATAAAAAAAGAAAAAAGAAGTGCTTCTCTTATGCAGTCAGAATACCCTTTCAGATACACTCTTTCTTTTGACTGTATCTGGGCAGTTGAAAAGTCTTCCTGGAAAGTATGAGCAGACTTCTACAGCAGGTACCAAAGTATATGTAAATTATATAAACTGTATACAAAAGCATGCCTAAAAGCCTCTGTGCTGCTTTCAGAGAACACATACCATTTTGCTCTCATGTCAACTTGAAGAAATATAGATCTACAGAAATAAAGGCTCAATGAGTAATGTTGGGCTCATTTCCCATCTTCCATCGAATGGAAACTATGATTGGAGAGCAGTGTTTCTCAGAGGAGGATCTAAGGTGGTGTGTAAGATATGAGAGTAAAATCAGTGGTCTGTGAAGCAAATACGAAAATAAAAGCATACATGTTCCTGCTATGCAAATGGAAAACCAATAAATGAGCATTAAAAATCTATCCTATTTTTTCGGCTGATTGTAATGAAAAGCAGTACATAGAACAAAATGGCCAGAGGGATTTTTTTCATAAAAAGTTATCTTTCTTTAAAAAAAGATACTGATTAACACTGCTCTAGAGTATTTGAGTGCACTGGAGCAGAGCAAAGTGCAGAGCTGTATTAGGAACCTTTCAGATTCAAAATAAAACTTGTATAGTCTTGGAATTCTTACGAAGAAATACAAAGCACTTCACTCTGCCTGTGTTCTTGACAGAAAAGTGAACAATTTGATAGGGCCCTAAAGTCGGTGAGGAAACTAAATGTGAACGCAAAAGCTACTCCAAACAAAAGACAGGTGCCAAGACAGGGCACGTCTTGGCTCTAGGCTCACTGTGCCACACCAAACTGCACACTGTGCCGAATCCCTAAAAGTCAAAATATCTTTTTTTCAGTGTGCTGTGATTATAAAATTAGAAGCTAATTTAACCATTAGGCAAGGTGAATCAGTCCATCCTCCCCTGAATAATATCTCATACTAAATTTGTTGCTGATGGCAGTAGGAATGGATCTATATGGAGACAACTGTGCCTTCATGCAAACACTGCTATTCATCCAACTACTAGTTAACTATTTTCCAAATTTTTGAGTACCACATCTCACAACAGAGCTATGATCTTCTCAGATCTCAGAGAACGACGCTTATGATCTACCCCATATACTTATGTTCCAGTAAACATATTGTATTACCTGCAGCCAAGCAATTCTAGCACTTTAATTTACTTAGTTGTCRTATTGATTTATATTGTAACAATAATAAATGCTTCGGGTGGAAGAGTTTACGTTCAAAGATTTGCCTTGGGTTTTGCCATTAACTGGTCCTCTGCAGTGGTGCTGAGCCACATTCACACGAAGCCCGGAGTCTGAAAGCAGAAAACAGAAACTGTGGCTGTAGGTAGTTCCCCATATTTTGCATTGCTATACAAATGGGGCTTTAAAAATCAGTGACTCTTAGTAAGTCTCAGCGACAATCAGTGTGTTGCATCACAGTTTACAGGATATTGTACCAGTATCTTTTTCTACMGAGYAAAAACTAATCTATGTCTAGTATGATTTCATCAGGGCATTACATCATAAGTCTGCTCCTGAAGACCTGTCCTTGATGACGTGCAATTCACTCATGCGACCAATCTCAGAGAGAATTGCAGGGAACTTCAGTTTAACAAGCACCTGCAAGGTCAAGTCAAATTAATTCAGCACACAGTATGTGCCCAAAACCTCTTTCAAATCCTTACTTGTCTTTTTGATTCACTACTGTAATCACAAACAKCTTGAAAAACATTCTAACTCGAGAAAACAACAGGAAGAAAAAAGAATGACTACGTGGAAACAATCTTCAGCCCATCCTTTCACTCTACTTTATAACCCAGCATCAAAGTCTGCAGATCTGAGAGAGTAACACTCATGGTCTAACAGTCAGRGTAACACACTACGACTCAAAAGAGCTGGATACTGGTAAATCCCAGGCTTCACCACTGACATGTTATGTGAACTTGATTCAGGCTACTTAGGGGTTCTATTTCCCTTCTCTTTCTTGGTCTGTATTCCCTATATTTTTCTTATGAGCTTTGTARCCTTATTGTACAATGTCTGGTATAACAGGACCTGCTTTGTTGAATTGTTAAAGAATTTCTAACTTTTWAAAAAAGTAATAAAATAGATAAAAACTTCACTGACTTCATCCTCTAACAGATGGATATAAAAATAACATTTGAGTATATCGGAGCTATAATTCTCCAACAATATACAGCTGCAATCCACACAGCTATCGCAATTGCTAAGAATCTATGCGATAACACGTACAGCTGTTAATYGCCGTTTATGAATGTTTTGGAGACAGAAAGTATTAAATATTACTGATTTATTATTAGAGTATGGATGGTCACAGTCTTCACTATTGCTTTTGCAGTAGTTAGTTAATTGGTACCTGGCTCTCAAGCTTGGTGGTTGAATTTTCTATTGCATGTGGCTTGTGTAATTAGTTTGGCTATTTTCCCATATTTTTAACTTTAACCTTATGGGATTCAGGGAAAWGGCAAAGAGAGACAGTGTGTGTGAAGAAAGCTGAGAAGGCCTATGTTAACAGGCTTTTGGATCTGAGCAGCAAATGGATAACGTACAGGAAAATGATAGGTTTCCATTCTAGATGTTATTAGGGCAGTATTAGGGCTTGCAATGTGATTATACAGTCATCAGGATAACAAGCATCCAAGTCCTCAGAAAAAAAATAATATTTTCCCCTACAGAACTTTTTACCTTCCTAGTTCCTCCTTAAGCTGCACCTCACATCCAAGCACATAATGGAGCACTCATTCAAACTAGTCCTCTCCCAGAAGCAGCAAAGGATGGGCATGTATGGTCCATTAACTATAACTGCATCTAAATTGATCATTTGGAAGTTTTAGTATGTCCCCAGGCTCTTTGGCTGTGCTGTAGGGGAGAAACAGACGCTTCTCTCCTTGTTCTCCCTCTTGCACAGATATGAAAGTTGGATGCATCTCCGCAGTAAGAACTGTGAGGTGCTCCAACRGATAAGTGCAGGGGCGAGCTATGTACTTCTTTGCTTAAAATCTCCAGGAACTATGTATGCTGTTTCTGCTGTAACTGTTTGGGGTTGTAGCATCTATCAAGATTCTCTGGTAGCCACAAGGAGAAAGGAGGGAAAGCAATCATGGTGGTCCGTCTGTACCCTCATTGTTAGCTAACATTCAGTACTAGAGAGAGCAGAAACCTACCAAAGAGCAAAAACCGGTCTGATTCCATCCCTACAAACTAGAGATCTGAATTCTTCATGTCTTGGATTGAMGGGGAATAGAAATTTCTAATCACCCTACAGAAATCCCTGTGCAAAACCCTTTTACAAAGGGTAAGCATTACCACAGCAAAGCTCTTGCTGGTGAACTACCTTGAAGCCACATGGGTATTTGAGGTAGTAACGCCCAAACGTGCTTGGAGAAAGCCTCTTGCTGGCAGGAGTGTACAGAGAGCAGGCTGGCAAGCTTGGTGAAGAGCACCGTGTGTGCTGTGCAGGCTTGCTTGGTGGCTGTCCCACACTTGCCAGCAGAGCAGATGCAGTTTGAACGACAAGGTGCCATTAGGGCATTCCAGCTCCCCCTGACAAATCTCCTGGGCTAGTCCAACCTTTGCCTGCTAGATGGATCCCAAATAATTCAATCTTCAGTGGATTCAACCCTAACTAATGGCACAGGACAGTATGACCACCAGCACCAGCGAGTATAACACTCAGAACTTTCATTCCCATGTCATGTCACAAGACRGTGGGAAAAGTGGCTCTCAGGAAGACGTTGACTTCCTTTAAGTAAAGGGAAACTCCAGAGAGTAGACTTTAATCACTTGCCTTGATACGTTTTTATGGCCAGAAGGAATATTCTTTARTACAATGGAAGTGATCTACCTAGTCAGTTTTCTAAAAAAAAAAAAAAATGTATTTAGCTCAGGCATATATCATTTTCATTTATTTCATACATTATATTTTAAATATCCTTGGCCCTTATGGACATAGCTGGCAGGAAAAAAAAAACTTGAGGTGAACACTGAAAWGAGCTATAGCTACTGAATATTTTATATTCTGTACATCCAACACTCCTTCAAGTAATAAAATCTGTAATGTAAAAAAAAGGAAAAGGAGATTAAAAGGGAAGGGAAGTGGCTTCACAAAATGGCCCAAAACCATCTGTGGTTTTGTCTTCAGCTACTCTCCAGCAAAGCTCAGAACAATTAGTGAAAAATGGGACAATTCATGGAAAAAAAGAATAGAAAGCCTGACCAGAGTGAATATCTTATAATGTATAACTGGTCCTCAGCAATCTTAAGACATGATTTAAAAAGTTAATGCATCCTGTTATTGAAAGCAATGACCAAACTGGAAAAACTGGAACCAACTGTCATAACCAAATAGAAGGATAGCTTTTGTAGTCTTCTAAAAGAAATAGTTAGGCAACACCTATGGGCCCTTATTTTTAATACCAGTTCACAACAGAATACAGGAAGAGCTTCTTTCTGAGGCAGCAGCATTTGCAATATAAGGATAACCATAATCAGAGCCAGAATCAGCAAAATTGGAGTTCTATTTTTTTTTAATAGCTTGCAATAGAGCACAAAAAAAGAAATTTTTCTCCCTTGGAAATCAGTTCTTTAAACAGATGCAGGAGCAAACACTGACACGTTCCTTTTTATCCTGCTAACACCACAGTTCACCCAGTGTAAATCTGAAATGAACACCAAACCTCAAGATACCCTAAAATTATTATCTCCTTTAGCATATATATATCCCAGAGATATATAGTTTCAGAGCATTTTTTCCCTTCATCTTTAAAAAAAAAGACTTCTAGAAAATGCCAATCAATTTCCATAGC
>NW_028186812.1:3175942-3222576 GCF_003343005.1 Rhea americana | reverse complement strand
AAAAAAAAAAAAAAAAAAAAAAAAAAGGTTGCTAATGTCAGTGCTTGGACAGTAGTAAAACCAGAAAACTGTAGGGCTTATATCTTCTGAATCACTGGAACTGAGAGCATTAGACTAGCAAAGATAGAAAAGACCTGTGCTGTTCATTCTCCCTTTCTTCTTTCCCTAAACCAAAAATAAACTGAAGATGAGGGAAAGCATATAAAAACAAACTACCTACTGGTTCATAAYGACTTTCTAATGAAAGACTTTTCACTAATTTATTTTTTCTCTATATGCATTCTTCATTTGTTTTTTATTTGCTTATGCTTAGTCCTAATTCCATATTTGTCTGATGGTATGCAAGTTCAATATAAAGCATGCTAGGACATGGCCTACACACTTTCAAAGGCAGCCTGTTTTCAAACACATCCGGAATATAAATGTGGCAAAACTGCAGTTCTTCACATTGACMGTGGTTCTGACTAGAACTAAAGCGTACTGAAATGAAGGACATTCCCGAAAGTATGAGTGAAAGACAATAATGAYGATGTCCCTCTGCTATTGCTTAGTTTTGACTTCCCAAGAAAAGACATCAGACTACAGAAAACACAGGAAGTCTTTCACGGGTACCTTCGTGGCTGATAAGCCAGGAGGAGCTGTGCCAGCAGGACTCTCATAGTTYCAGTTCACCAGCTCTCCCTACATACATCCACTTACACAGGCATAATTGCAGTCGTGTCTGCCACCGGATACTCAACTCACCTTTACATTGTTCTCAGGCCAAAACACAAATTATTTCATATTTGGCTTATCAAGTTATTACAGCAGCTATTGCAACTTTTMTCTTAGTTACTTTCCTTTTTCTCCAATATCTCTAGGACTTATAATAACTCYCGTGTTTCTGCTATGCTACACTAACTAAGGCTTTGTGGCCTTATGCCAACATCTACCGCCTTCAGTCCTACAGAAGTAAGCCAAGGGTGTCTATAGAAGGCAGCCAGAAGAATAAATCATAGTGAGATRAATTTATTTAGAGATTTGTTGCACTGCTACCAGATGTATTAAGTATTTTTAAACAAACAAACAGTGAGTTATGAATGAAACCATTTAGTTTCTCTTGCAAGTTCTTACACTGTYATACAACATGTTCTTGGGCAACTTGTCTTCACATTTTAAATTTTACTGCCTATAAATTTTGCCATTTTTATTTATTTCTCTGCTGTTGCAAAGATGTCTTTTACCCTTCTGTTGTCTTCCTGTGACCTATTCAAGGGCTTCCTGTGACCCACCAACCTAGTGTAATGGGTTTGGGGCTTCTATATGACATTTGTTATGGCATGGTGAAAAACGGATTTTTGTATAATTCATGGAAAGGATGTTCTTTGGATCTTTCTGAATCAACATCTACAGCAGGCCAACACACAAGTTACAGCACAAAAACCATCACTTGCTTGCACCTTCGCTCTGTATTTATCCAGTATGGTAGCTGGCTGAACGGCTGAGATGCAGTAGTGGCATTCAGTACAGTAGTGGAGAATACACCATGAACAAAACTGGTTTGGGAGGATATTGTGATGGGAGGAGATGATGATTCAGAMAGATGGAAGTGTACTAAAGGAAAACTGCAGAAGTAGAGCTCCTGAGACACAGAAAGAGAAGGCTGCTGGAGGATGGAGGAGAAACAATCCATTACATATTTTGACCTGTATTTTTACAGTATTGGAGTAAATAATCAATATTCTTGCATAGCATAGTACTCATACAAGAAATGATAGGCAACATATTTCATGAAGATATAAAGTAGACATTAGAGTGCTGTGAAATCTCACTTGGGAAAGATTAGTTCAAAGTGTTTTTTATAAAAATAAAAATTTCTAGCTTCAGAATAATTGACAGGTCCACTCCACACCTTCTACTAGTGAAGGATGAGGTGGAAATGCACCGTATTTCCAACTTGCCATTCTAAAATTTACAGCAGAAAGCCCTGCTATGGATTAGACTTAAACTCAGTGAATGAATTTCACACTCATTCATCTGTTACTGAAGACTTCTGGTTTTGACAGTATTGGTGTGTCTTTATATTTTGTCTTTTTTTTTCCTGGTTTCAATGTGTTCCAGCATAATTGTATCCTTCAGGCAGTTACTCTTGTACAAGCAGAATAGAGTTCAAACTGCTTCAGAAGAACTGTAAAGAGAAAAAAAAAGTGCTGATTACATTTAGGTTCAACAGAAGAAAGGCACAAGCATTGAACAGTTAGGGAGCAGTTTAGGTTTCTGTGCTACTCAGGCAGTGGAGATCTGCTTGTTTGTAAAAGAAAAAAAGCTCATGCAATATTTTTGGATTTGTATGTGATGAACATCAAACACCAAATACRTAGGTGCCACAGATGAAAGGATCTTTCCCACTTTCTTCAGACACAAGCATTTACTCCCACTTGCCACAAGAACACTTGACAACTTTTGCCAGACTTCCTCAGGTAAATTCCTGCTTTCTCCAGAACACATATGCTGGATCACAACTCCAGCTGGTCTAAATCAGAAGAATWTTATTGAAGAACATTAATTACAAAATAAATTAACTATACAAGTTCAAAATAGCACATAAACGTTTAGGGGCACCTAAACTTTTCCCCATGGCATTTAATCTGCTAGAAACTGTACCTGTATATTACACTCTATTATTCTAATCTGCTTGGTTAGATCTGTGACCCCTTTTGTATCCTTACCTCTGGAAAATTTTTCACTTTCTAGTAACAGTGCTACTGAGTAAGTTGTTCTTAATCTAGAGTTTTAATAAGCATTTGAAAAATTCTCACTCCTCTTGTGAGAAACTGAAACCACTCTCTTGTTAAAATGTGTATGTTGTGACTGTGCTTGTGACTGCCTGGCTGTGTTCACATACACATGCCCACAGGAAGGAGCCCAAGAGGACAGRGACAGGGCCTACCGTATAAAATATCTGAGCATACGAGCAATACCCAGTAGCTGCTGAAAAGGAGTGTTTTACTTAGCGTAAAACAGTCAGGTAACCAAATATAAAAGTAAACAGAATGGAAACAATATCAAAGATCTTTCCAAGCCAACACGTCATACAGCAGTGAAAAGGACCTGTTGGAACTCTCTGTTTTTTGCTATAGTAGAAATCCATAACGAACCACCAAAAATAAAGGCTTTTTGGACCACATGCCATTTCTTGGGTAAGTGTTCCCAAGTGTTCCCAGATTAGTTCTTGTAGAATGATAACCAGAACATTCGTGTGAAAATGGTCTCCTTCTGGGAGGAAAGTTTTGAAAGATGTCCCTTGCGAAGGACTTCTATACAAGAAAGAAAGACACATGTGATGAAACTGAAAAGCAACCCATTTTAAGCTGATGCCTTTTATATGACATATCATTAAGCTGTGTGGCACTTTGCTGTGAGATGCACYCAAGCACTGGTCAGCAATAAGCTAGATGCCTGCTAGACTCAGGCATACATAGGKCAGAAACAGCTGGAAGTAGGAAGAGCCTTCTGAAATGGCCAGATTTTGTCCATAAGTATTTGTCCATAAGTATCTACCTGACATTGCATATGTCTCTCTGATGCAGATTCTGTGTAGGACTGGACACTGAACTGGATGAGCAGCTCCTCTTAGCTCACAAATAAATCAGGAGTTGCTACTACTATCTCTAGTGCTCTCATATATTTTCCAGATGTGCCTTGCACATACATTACATATTATTCCTTATCCTGCACCATAACACTTCTTGTGGCTCCTGAAGACATTGTGCTTCTAAGGGTTTCTCTGTCAGCTGACCCTGGAGTCTCCAGAGAAGTTCCATAACGGTGCTACACAAATCACTATAAACTCAGCCTGTAATAGCCCAACCCAATTCTCAYCTTAGGACTGGGAGGGAAGAATGCAGCAGAGACATGCCTGCACCCCTGCTCGGCATTCAGCATGGACAGACCTGGAACTCCACAGCTCTTCAGAAATGCTTCCCATGATCTGATGGGAACCAAAGCATACTGCAGAGCAGCAGTCTTCCACGATACACAATCACATGCACAAGACCATATCCATGAAAAGGAAATGGGCTCAAAACAATGCTCATTTGCAGACCAGCTGTAGTGGAAAACTAAGCTTACATGCAAATGACCCATCTATCCTAGAAAAAAAAATAAGTCAAAGTCATAAGCATCTCTAACAGTGAAAGCTGTTCAAATATGGATCTAAATAAAATGTTGTGGCTTGGGTTTATGTTTAATATTTAGTCATATTGAACTTACTATAAAACAGCTAGAAGGTCAATATTACCTTAGGGAGCTTCTTTTTTTAATTGTTCAGCATCATGCTGTTGAAAGGAAAGCAATACTTCTATATCATTGGGATCCCTGATTTCCAAAATATATATTTTTGCTTTCCTTTTTTTTTTGAAAAATTAGAATGACCAGGCAATAAGTAAGAAAAAGTTTTCAGTATGCAAACTATCAAAATGCTAAGGTTCTATTTCCTAGAGGAATAAGAGCCTGGAAGCCTGAAAGATGTAGTCACTAGTAACTTAAGCTACTAGAACTACAGAGAGTACAAACAGTTTTCCAGCAAGGGAAGCACTGGGCCTCTGCGTACATGCATGGGTTCTATCCTCCAGAGGAACTCAAGCTGCAAATGCCAGCAAGACTTTCCCAGAAACAAATTGTACTTCATAGTAGTGTTCCAAGCTGCAGGAGGCACAAAATCAGTAAGGCCAAAGGAAAATGAACATAACGGCCAACTGATTTATACCATCAGTCGAAGGCAGTGTTATTACAAAATGAAGAAAATGTCTTCACTCTAAGCACTCCAATCACTTGGTGAAAAACCTCACACCTTTGTATACAGACTGATAATTGTAAAACATAAATTAGAGAAAACCTCACACCAGGGCTATTAGGAATGTGAATACCTATAGCATTCAAGAAGAAGGATTTTATTTCCAAGTCAGGAAATAAAATTAAGTTGTTCTCAATCTACAGAAAGTGCTTTTGAAGCTTTCCACCCTGCTCTGGTGCTCAGCAGTACAAATTTCTCTTTCTGACTAGCACAAGCAAGTTCCAGTGTGATAGTACTGACAGGAGCAATGAGATCAGCAAATGCTTTCATTCCTATCCCACTGCTGTTTTCTCTGYGGAGCTTCTCCTGACAGCTGGAGGATTTTTATCTATGAAAACTGTTAATGCTGTAAGGTTTTGTGTTGTTCTTTTTATAAATCGTTCTCAGTGTTGATTCATTGCAACTCTCAATGTTGCATTATGAAAAAAATAGAAAGTTGCCTTCTAAATAAGGGCCTAAACTGCTGCTCTCTGAGGTGTGCCTCATTGCCTTACTGAAGAGAAGCGTAGCTATTGTCTAGAGCAATGGTCCAGACAAAAATACAATTCTTTTAGGGTGAATGCACTTGAAGTAGGCCATCGTGCCTACTGGAGACTGGGGTAAACAAGCAAGMAACCTACTGCGAGTGGCCAGAAAGGGTAATACATAAAGTGAGTTCAGGAATGGAGGCACAGAAAAAAATCACCAGTCCAAGATCTGCAAAGCAGAATCCACAGATTCACATTTTCTGCAAAATTGGATGTAGATCATAAGAAAGTGTAAGACTGTAGGTATATGAGCTCATGCCCTTCAGATGAAAAATGTAGGAATCCACTTTACTTTCTAATCACTCTCTTTGATAGTGAGCAAACAATTCCTGGCTGCATGTCTTGTCATTCAGACTACTGCTTGAAATTGAAAACATAAATGGGGAGTATTAGAGTTGACCTATGGAAATACCATGTTGTGCTTGCTGGTCTGTTCTGCACTTGCAGTTCAAGGTAATCAGAAGAAAGCCAGAGCCCTCCTCCCCCTATCACTGCAGAATCACACATATGCAGAAGTGCAGAATCCCTCTCTGGTGAAGTGTGCCAACACCCAGGTGTTTTTCAATTTCAACAGAAAATTGAAACACCTGAAAGAAAGATATTCCTGGCCCAAAACATGTTCATCTGTATGTCCTGATACAAATTTGCAAGATATCAGGATATCAAACACATCCTCTGTAAAATAATGGAGTATACATTAAACATAATGCATTAAGTGGCAAAGTAAACATACTTTAACTATTTTGTTGTGAAGCTTAAAACACAAAAAGAAAGGCATTGCCACATCACATCAGACTGCTGCTCCATCTATTCAGTAAAAACTTGTGGGATAACATATCCAGAGAAGGCATGTATTGCTAATTCCAGACAGATAGTTATTGGATTATATTCTGAAGTCCAGGTATTTATTCTTATCCAAAACTAATTCAATGTTCCCACTATATAAACATTTCTAATCTCTGATGCCTGCCAAATTCTGTTCCAACAGCTCATACTGCAATTACCTAAACTAAGAACTTCACCATAAATTTGGATGCTTCTGATCCTGACRGTTGTCCAGACTTATCTCCAGATGAAAGAACCTATGAATAATTAGTTCCAGAATATGAATTAGCATGATAAATTACAAAACAGCATGCACTAAGCCTGGTAAAGGGTCTATAGAAAAAGTATTAACTTTAAATCAAATAAATATTTGTTAGTGAACTTAAGTGTCAATGGAGTATAGAAAGAACACGTCTTGATCTGCTCTTTGCTTCCAAAAGAAAATAGACAATGGATGTGTTTCAGAGATCTGATGTCACTGATGGAAAATCAGATAATAGGAATTAGAGAGACAGTCAGCCTTGATTTCAAACCCTGTGATACTAGCAATAAAAAATTAGTATATTAGCTAAATGCTAGGCAACTCAAGCAGCTGATAACATAGAGTGTGGAGCAGTGATTACATCTGTTCTAGAATGATCACCTCTCGCTCACTAGTCCAAGTCCAGCGCAAATGAGTTATGAGAGAGAGGTGGCTCCTGCTTATGTGATATGACACACATGATGACATCCCAGATCASTCTGCAAAAGGCAAGTCTTCACACCACATATTGGTCTGTGCTGTATATCAATAAGCAGAATCATGCACTTAGCAAGAGTGGAAGGGCAGCTCAGCTGCCTAGTTAGGAGAATAACTGCTCTCCTGGGATCCCCTGGAAAATTCATGGTGGGAAAAGGAACAGGMTCCATTCCATTGTCTTGCATTAGGAATACTGCTCCAGACCTTACTAGAGAGCTTTTTTGCATGGAAAACTAGGCTTTTATAGGGAAGAAGATGCCAAAGAAACTCTCTGAGGTACAGATCCAGTGGCAAAGTACTGCCAAATACCTGTGGGGTGAAATTCCTGGAGGGACACAGAGTGAGGAAATACAGTTCTCTGGCTATTTGATTCCAGTTGATCAASTTTGTGTTGATCAACTTTACTTTACTTTAGGCTTTCTTCTTAAGCTTCTTTAAAGAAAACAGTTTTGTCTTCCTCTAAAAAGAAAATAATGCTTTTTAAAGATCTCCTTTTTTCTCAGATTGTATCCCAGGAACATTTTCACAGGAGAGGTGATCTGATGCCAAGACAACAAAATATCTAATTAGCACTTCTCCTGGCAGACTGAGCAAAGAGGCCATCAGCTGATCATACACTGAGACTCTCCCCGCTGAGGGCTCAGCAGCAGTATGGAGCACAGAGCAGAACCTGGACCACCAACTCTCTGGTAAAGAGCTCCTTGAAGCTGCCAGTCTGGAACCTGGTCAGGTACCAAAGTCCGACCATCTACTTTTAGTCTTCCCCAGGCACTTTTGATTTTCAGCGCCTCCTTAACAATGTGTTCAAAGGAACTACAAGCCCCTGTAATTTGAGACCACAGCACACAAGCTTGATCCTCTTAGCTGTATAGATTTTCTAAGCAACTCACCCAAAGAGCAGTGGAAAACAGGTGAAAAAAAACAGCATCCACTTAGAAATACATAATGTCTACATTTTCCTATCAGAAAAGCATGACATAAAATTATTGCATAAGTCCAAAGACTTGGAGTCCAAACTTGTCAAAGACAATGTCTTTGAAAGCTAGAGTGACCAGGCTTTATTGGGGAAATTCTCCCAAACATGACAGACAGAAATAAATCAACGAATAAATACATAAATAAATAAATAAGACTGTTCAACAGTGTGTAATGGAGATTACCCATTTTGGCTTTTCCAAAATCTCTCTTCAGGTTTGTGCATAGGAAAATGATTAATGGTATGCTGTTTAGCACCATTTTGTGCTGACTTGTCCTTTGCAAAGGAATGCAGTTAAGGGATAGAAACACATTCAGTTTTAGCAAACAAAAAAAGAAGATATCAAGTAAAAGGTGTTTGGGCTGGTTTTGATTACTTCCTAACAGCAGTTTCAGAACATAATCATTAAGAATAGCAGAAATCACCAAAATATGCCATTCACTACTATTATAGGATTAAATATGAAAATAAAACAAAATCCTGTATATGCAGTGGTGCATGTAAATGTGTTCTGATTGGGAATAAGAGGAATAATGAAAAAGTTATAATTACATGTTAATAAAGCAAATAGACTATTTTTCACTATACTACAAATAATCTTGGAACGCTCCCTCCAGTCTAAAGCTCAGCAAGAAGTAGCTAGTGAAATTAGAAATGTTACCTGTGTAGAGAATCCAAGCTTATCTAAATTAAGTGCATGAGGAAAAATATGAGAGGGCAAAAGTTGTTTCTGAAGTCTGTATACCACAAGGGTTAACTCATCTGGGCTGCAGTTCATCTCCATTTGGTCTGTTGGATTAGAGCCCCTCCTCTCGCAGCACTGCCTCAGTCCCTTGGGGATGCTAACAGTAGTACTTGCAGTCCTGCTCACAGATAGATAGCTCATAGACATGAGTCTATTTATCCTCACAACACTTCTTTGAAATAGGGAACTACCACTGCCTCTCTTTACCTCAAAGAAGGCCCTTTGCTTTATCCCTTGCTCAAAATCACGTAGCACAGGAGTGTAAAGCTATTTTTCTCGCCTTCAGGTGGAATGCCTGCCATGAGATCTGACGCTGCGTTGTCATGTTTGGACGCAGATCTTGGTTAGATTTCATACCTGCAGCCCCTCCTGTGTGTGCTGCCAGCACAGAAYCAGTTACTTAAGCTGTGTTTAGACACTCTGAGTTGATAAAGGGCCTAGACTAATTCTTAACAAATTAATAGTAATTTTTTTCCATTTGTTTTCCATCGTTCTTAGATTAGATGCTATAAGAACAGATGAGATTTCACAAAGAAAAATTTAGCAGTCTATTCCCTTCATACTTTCCCTTCTCCCCAAAAATCCAGAAAGAAACTATTTATTTCAATAGTTTGTAAGACCCACCTGACATCTCAGAGTTTGGATTTTTTTWAATACTTTTAATTTTAATGTGTAACTTTYCCAAARCCTCTGAGTAGTTGTGAACTGAAACAAAAAGAGAATCATTTCTCCTCTTTTTGCAGCAGAACATCTACAGCATTGCAAGGAGGCCCTCTGAAGGGATCTCTCTACACTACAGCAGCCCCCAGGCATATCACCCTTTGGTCACCTCTTCCATCTGGGAAGGTCGAAGGAATGTTTTCTCAAATAGACTATGGTTCAATCCATACACAAATGTCCAAATTATTTGTGGATTAAGCAAATGCTGATCATGGGCAGACAACTGAAATGGCTTGGAATTTCCCTGTGATTCAAGTCTCTCTTTATTTCCCTGACAAAGCGACCAGGGATTTAAAATCACTGCCTGCCTTAGAGAGAAAGCTCACTCCTCAGACTAAGAGATTTGTTGGAGGAGGGAAAGCATAATTAAATATTCCCTTGAGAGAAACTATATTTTTCCTGGACAGATGTAAAATGAGTGCTGCAATGAAAGCTATTAAACAAAGTGTGTGGCTTTTGATAATTGCCTGTCTCCTAGGAAAGAAAATCATTTGGTGTATTATTAAAAACATACCGCAGCTCTCCTCCCTCCTGAAAGACCATAACCCCCTTTCAAAAGACAGCAGGCAAAATAATCACTTTCACCATGAAGCAAATCAAAGGCAACTCAAATTCAGTGGCATTTACATTGGTATCCCTGGAACCTGTGAGAAAGCAAGAGACTGTCTGGTTCTGCTCACTGACAGCCCAGATAGCAAACAGTGGTAATATAAAGAGATGCAGAAAATGGCATTTTTCCTGTTGCACTGCTGTGATAATATATGCATGTGAAGCTGTAACAATACTCCAGGAGTATCATTTAGGCTGTTTCCAAAARGCAAAAACATATGGACCAGGTTGCCCAGAGAGGYTGTGGAGTCTCCTTCTCTGGAGATMTTCAAGGCCYGCCTGAATGCCACCCTGTCTACCATGCTCTAGGTGACCCTGCTTGAGCAGGGGAGTTGGACTAGATGATCTCCARAGGTCCCTTCCAGCCTTACTGATTCTATGATTCTATGATTCTGTGATATTCAGCTTCATTTTATTCAACAGTTTAGACTGGATCTGAAAGATAAATAGATTCACTGTTGATTCTTTCACAAGAATAATYACTGATAAAGATAGTAAGACAAGTCTATCATACATTCACAAGAGTTGGTTGTCTTTAGTTAAAAGTCTTCAGTTAAACATCATCTATAGAGTTTGCATCTGCTAAATGCCAAAGGGAAGAGGTGCTACAGCAGCTGATCTCTTTGAGAAGATATCTAAAGAYTTTTAGATGCCACAAAAAAGAAAATGGTTTAATGATCAAAAATGATTAAAGGAATTATTTCCTTTGCTATTCCTGTCCCACAAAATCTGCAATGATCTGAAAACAGCCTGTACAAAATGATACCTAAAAGGAAGTAGATAAAAGAAAGATAGACTKCTTTAAAATTAATTTAAATCAATGCCTGGTTCAATGTGCCACTCCAAAGTGTGAAGAAATCACTCGAGCTGAAATATGAGTTTCTTAATCCCGATGGAACTGGGAAGAATTGTATAGATCTTCTAATTCTGACCTGCATTAGTCCCATTAAAGACAGAATTTTGAAAACAATTCCTTTTAATGTTATTCAACAATTTCTATTAATCTTGGGTGTAATTTACAATGTACAACTTAGCTGCCTATCTTGCACATTTTCTTCACTTGATGTTCAGTGCTTTCCTCTAGGAGATGAGCCAGACCTCCTAAAATTAGCATCCAATCACGCTGGAAAGTCAGTAGAGAGAAGTAACAGCCCTGAAGACCTCCTGAGGGAGATCCTGCTCCTAAGTTCTTTCCTTAAGGAAACTGATACCTAGATCCACTTTGGATCCAGCCTACCTATGTTTCACCTGAAAGGACCAAGGACTAGGTGGCCACCTTCTTCAGAGTAACAGACTGAAAAGAGCACTTGCCAAAAACTAGATTCTAGACCGCCTTCAGTCTGAAAAGACCTGAACCCACACCATCCACAAGGCTGCCTCAGACTTCAGATTGCAGGTCACTCAGGAGAGGGGACCTGCTCCAATCACCATGAGTCACTGTGTGGTCAGGCATGCAAGAGTCATCAGGCCAGAAAGAAAGCAGATAAGGGTGAGTGTGGTTATAAGGTAGAGATTAGGACACTCAGCTGGGATGTAATGAGTATAGAAAAGTCTTCCATAGGTCTGCAACAGCACTTTTGGGCTAGGTTCTCCTTCTTTTCTTTATCTTTTTAATTGCTTATGAGAACGTCTTTCTCTTGGAAGGCATTGAGTATCATTGTTGAAATAATAGAAATTTTAAAATCTGTAGTGGAAAGAAGTGATTTTCTGCTTGGATGTTTGTTTGTTTAAAGCATATACTTATACAGAAGTGCTTCCCAGCAGATTCACTTCCCAGGAATTTTCCTACARTACACCCAGACCTATTTACCAATGCTGCTCACTTAAGAGTCACTACAGACTTACACTGTACTCAGTATGACACTTTACTCAGTATGATACTTTTATGAATGAGCTAGAGTTTCCTAAAMTTTAAAGGCATACGTGACAATGTTCTGTGGTACGCCAGTGGACCCAACACACTGAAACTGTTCTCTTGTTTACAGAAGAAGAGTAACATGTTAGCACAGTTAAATATATCAGTGCATTCTGCAATGACCCAGTGACTTATATCAGTGTAATTAAGTGGAGAGCCTAATGCCCTGTCTTCAGAAGTCCCAGGACCTAAACGGGATTTGTTTTGTTGCTCCTGCATTTCGTGAATACATTATGCCCTTAGAAATCTATGCCAGGCCACTYGTTTAAACTGTAGCCTGCTTATATAAACACATCTGATTTGGAAAAATTAATTCTTTAATTAAAATGTAGGCTATTTGAGGAAGCAATTATCTTTTGTGTGTGTTTACATGATGATTTATGTAAAGGAGCTAGATCCTAACATAAGGTCTTAGGCAATTAGGGAAAAACTATGATAAAAATTATTATCAAGCAACAGTCATTATTAGATAGCTTCCTCTATTTGCTCTGTTTAGCTCAAATTCTTCTCAAGTTTCTCAAAAAGCAAGCTGAAGTATCACCAGTGTGAAGTATATATTATTCCATTATAAGGCTTCAGCTAATTTTTGAATTATGTGGATTATGTGTAATAAATTGAACTTCCTTGAAACAAACGACTGTTTTGCCTTTTTCAGATACAGCCTTTGTTTGTTAAGGAACTGAGTTGTACCATCTGAAGCTCAAATATAACCTGGAATTGGTGGGTTGGGGAGCATGGGGGAGGAGCAGTTTACCAACAGTGGTAAGACTGCACAGATCACTAGCACAGCCATGAAAACTCCCACATTTCACAAAATGTCATTATTCATTCAGCATCCCTCCTTCTCCACCTGAGCAGATTTCARGCTGTCTTCCCCTAGCCAAAGACCTAGCATTTTTGGTTAGATTATGTCTGGACATTGTCTAGACCATGATCAATCTCCACAGTCTCAGGCCCAGATGTCCCTATCCCAATCAGAGTGGGTGAGCCCCAAACTGAACTCCTTATTCTCCCACATGCCCTGTTTTTCATGTAGAGGAAACCCAAAAGCCTGCCCTGGACAGGAGCCATGAAGCCTCTACCAGCTGCTGAAGATATATGACTGTGAGGTCTCTGGGGAGAGCTGATGTGGCCAAGGTSAAGGTTACCAAATCAGATTCATGAGATGAAGTGTAATGACAAATTAAGCTGATTCGGTTGCCTCAACATTGGTATAGAGTGTCATTTTCTATGATTTACAGTACTGGAGACACAGAGCTGGCAGATAACGACAAGAAGCTATGGACGACCCACACACCTGAAGAAAGGCAGACAGAGCACAGACAGAATACCTTAATGCCTCTGACGTGACATTAGACACCTAAACTAAGTCACCCAGAGTTTTAAGGGAAACAAGGTCAAATGCCATCACTTTTTTTTTCTTTTTTTTTCCTTTTTTTTTGAAACAAGCTAAAAAAGTTTGCAAACTAGACAGTCACTGCAGAACGCATGATGAAAAGGAGTGTGAAATAGTTTACCACCATCAGTTTGTGTTGACTTCGAAGCTTATTCTTGGTTCCTCCAATACAGATGCCCCAACTTCATCCACAAAACCTTTCTGCTCTACTTTACTGTCACTTACGTGCACATAATGTGCAGTGCACATATGTATACACTTACAATTTTTTCCATTCAGTATGTTCATCAATAACTGCTGTCTACAGTTGTGCTCAGTAGACCAGCACAGCTAAGGCACACTAGTTCTTATACCTATCTGCACAGACAGAGACCAATGTGGCTGGTATCACCTGTAGTCATTTTCTGTCAAAATGATGCCCAGCTAAACACATACCCATAGATATGTGTAAAGCATAGCATCTGTGATGAGTAAAATTCAAATTCGCTCCCTTTAATCTGCAAAAAGAAAGCCTTTTCACTTTTCAGAGAGTTATGCATGCTTATGGCTGAATTTAAAGGTCAGCCCTGGTGCTTTCTGCTACTTCATTGATGTAAAAAGACAATAAAGTTGTCTTAGCAAGATGCATTTCTTCAGTTACCTGCTCTAGGCCAGATGAAATCAGTAAAATGTTACTAACCAGCGTACGGTAGGGGTCTGTATACAAGAGTGGTTACAGACATTTAAATGCTTATACTCAGTGTAACAGCCACATCTTGCAGAAAGCTGGTTCCACACAGAAGGGCGCTGTTTATCTAAAACATTAAAAATGTTTTCTACTTGAAATAGACTTATAGAAGTAAACAGTAGAACCCTTCAAATAAAATTGGTATTTCAAAGTTACATCTCGTAGAGTCACAACCTTGAAATCTTTACTGACTGTTAAAAGAGAAAAATCAAAGCATAGGAGTAGACAGTAACAATAGAATGWGATCTAAATGTCAATAAAAAAGATAAAGTTAAATCAAAAATTTTACCTTTTGGCAAGAATTCTTYGCTTTGGATCTAGTTCAAAACTGGTTCACTAGCCTCAGCAGATCCATAATCAAGCACTTGGAGCCTCAGCCTGGATAAATTTTCATGTCCAAGCAGAACTCATACTGAACAGGGGASGCAAGCATATATGGAAAAATAAGGTAACATCATGCAAAACAACAGGAAAAATACTTTTAAATAATTAAACCTGTAGAAGAGTAGAGAATAAGTAATAATCAAAAAGGCAAAGCAGAACTAAAACAAAGAAAAAAAGGAATAAAAAAGGACTAAAAAATGTAATCAAAATATCTGTATAACACAGTAAAATACAGTAGAAGAGAAGAAAAATAAAAATACGTGAAAACAATCATTTCCACTATTCAAAATGAATTTGAGAAACAGTTCCATAAGTTGATAAAAGAAAGTTCTGTTGTGTGGCATACTACTTGTATAGAACATTAGCTTACACAAACTGCAGAAGAGTGTTATGGTTAACCACAAAATTTACACAGTGGCTAGTTCAGCCCTTGAAATTCTTTCAGCAGCCTGCCTAGTTTGTGTCCAAGTGAATGAGTAACATTTCTATACAGTGCCAACATTTCCTAATTGCCCAATAGAAATATAGTCCTGTCCTTTAAGAAAAATAAGCTCTAGAAGTCTCCAGGAACAACCTCCAAGTGGACATAGCTGACCCCACTGGCTTACGGAAACTTCAAGGTTAAAAGCCAACATTATGATTGATAATAGAACAGAGCAATGCTGATTTTGATCTCCTGATCTTAGTTTCAGATCTACATTATCTCATTCATCATTGCAAGGGGGAGAGTTGTGATGCAAATGCCCATGTATCAAATCGTCACATCAGGTCCCATTATGGGAATTCAGTTCCCATGGGAATTCTTCACTTCCTAAATTGCTTCAAATATTATGGCTGAGAACATAGACTTAAGCCAGAGACAGGTAGGTATTTTCCAGTTGCAGCACAGAGTTATTCCCTCTCTCTAGTACAGGAGGAGCAGGAGAGAAGCTATGATGGCAGACAGTTGGAAACTGTGAGTTGCTAGCACAGCAGCAGGACAACTTAAGGAGGAGGATAAAATAGGGACAAAAGACATCTTACAGCTGTGGTAGACCCACACTTATTCCAGTATTTTTAGTGACTTGAGCCACTGAGATCTCCATCACAAGAATGCATGTAACAAAAATCACTGTAGGGGTCACAGAACTYTACTGGAGAGAGGGCAATGAAGATGAAAAGATGTGGAGATATCGCCATAGTGTTCGAGCATAAACTTGTTCCATTGCAGACTACCCAAGACACAGAAGGAGATAAGGTGTTGAATGAGCTCCAGCGGACAATTTACCTTTCTAAAAATGTGGCAATCCTCTGTGAAATTTATTCTAAAATAGCATTGCATGGTTCATATTCATTGGACCAAGCACACTGAATGTATACCAAATGTGTATGCAAATATTTTTTTCTGATGATCAAAACTGCGAATAATTGTGTAACTGTTATCTAGGCTGTATTAATTCAGGTTCAYGTGGCATAACTAGAAAAGAAATTCGAGTTAGAAAAGGAATTACATGGCTGGAATGAACTTACRAATTTTGTGGCTGGTGTATAAACCCTCTGCAGACTCTAATTCTCTGTCAAAAAGATACCAGGGGTTTAGAGCTAGAGGGAGTAAAATATAATGAAATTATTTTTTGATMTGAGAAAGTTGATGCCATGCAGATACGTGCCTTTTTTTTTTCTTGTCCCAGCAATGGAGTATATTCATATATCCTCAGAGTACAGTCATTAATATTAAGACAAGACATTTTAGCTGACTATCTGACCAGACGACATTAAGATCCTTGCTTTCATAAACAGGATAGGAAGAGTAAAACAGGTCACAGAGTATGTTGATCAGCTCTTGAAATGGATGAAAAAATGCCATAGGAAGCTAGAGTTTGTCTGAAGGACAAGTCTGATGCTGGGATCTGTGTAACTAAGATGACAGGCAGTAGTAATCCATACTAGTTCAAACAGTTGAAGTGCTAAAAGACTAAGTTACACTGCTATAGTGAATAAAAATACAATGAAGGCATGACTAACAGCTATTATTACACAGTGTAAGAAGTATGTCTGATGCAGATTCTTTCCCTGGCAAATCTTTTCAACTGCAAACAGGCAAYGGTTTAGGGACTTTCTGAGCCAAAAGTCACATCTAGTTTATCAAGTTTATGGCAATCTGTGGATTTTTGACTGTTTCTGACTTTGACCTCCACAGCCTCAAAAGTTCCATGATTTTGTTGTTTATTATGTAAAAAGATATTTCCTTCTGTTTATCATAAATCTATCTGTTAAAGAAAAAGCCACACTAATGAAATTAATTGGAGAAAATGATAATAATCATTCTGTATTTACCTTTTCGTTACTATTTAGTCTRTGGACCACTGTCAAATTCCCCTAGTTATATCTTCTTCAATATTAAAAGTTCCAGTCTTCTGTCTTTGTGCAGATGCAATTTCATATTTTAATCTTCATTCTTCTCTGTCCTTTTTCTTGTTACAGTTGATAGRATGACCTACCTTTACATGACAGAAACAGCCAAGGCTATTTCTAAACTACAGRCTCCATTGACTAACGGAGGTTATATATTTTTTCTGATGATCAGAACTGCAAATAAATGTGTAACTGTTATCTAGGCTGTATTAATTCAGGTTCATGTGACATAACTAGAAAAAAAATTACATGGCTGGAATGAACTTAAGAATTTTGTGGTTGGTGCATAAACCCTCTGCAGACTTTAATTCTCTGTCAAAAAGATACCAGGGGTTTAGAGCTAGAGGGAGGAAAACATAATGAAAATTTATTTTATGATCTGAGAAAGTTGAAAGTTGAAAAAGAAAAATATACAGCCAATGCGAATTCTTCAGAATGCTTGGCCTTGTATTCATCCCTGTTTTGTTCTTGCTCAGCTTCAACCTAATATTCCTCACCCAGAGGCTATCTAGCTGATGGTGAATGGCTGAAYCCAGCAATCAGGTAGACCTATGCATCACATACAAACCTCTGGCATCTGAATCCATATTATCATTAAAGAGCTGTCAGGGCCCTGAGTGCACAACAGGCTCTGCAGCCTCTTCCCTACTCCACAGTTTAGCTGTGAGTACTCAAGGCCAGCTCTGGCATGATGTGACTCTAACCTTGGGTTAGAGTTGTGTGAAGAAGAGCCAGGTGAGGAAGAGTGATGACAAGCCTTATCTGGGGGCTTCCCTGGGGCTCAGGAGCTGCATTTGGGCTCAGGCCTCAGCCCTTAGCTGGGCACCCCTGGGGACTCTCAGCCCTCGTGCCTTGCTGCCCCTGGTCCTGAACCGCTGATTTGTCTTCCCAACTTGACCTCAGACCAGCTCTGTCACTGTGGACTTGTCTGGCAATTGGAACCACCAGCTGGCCTGCTTACTGTTCCTGGATCTGCTCTATTCCTTCTTTTGGTGTATCAGGGGACTTGGTCCTTGTGCATAGGCCTCTGCCCTGGCTGCTTTCCTGCCACCTTGGGTCTGGGCTCACCTTTCCTTGCTGAGCAGCCCTGCTCTTGCTGCTCACTCACTGACCCGCTTCATGAAAATATTGAAAGGGATAAGATAACTGATTCATGAGGAACATCACGAGTGCCAGGTCATATGCTGGAGTTGCAGGCATTTTTCACTACTCAGAAGGATCTCTCAAGGAAAGATTTGAGTACCTTGGACATTATTTTTCCTTCAGGCAAGACATCTCAAAGACAAGAGCATCAAAAGCTTCAGAGAGACCTGAGCGATTATCATGGTTATCTGTCCTGTCTTCATTGTCAGGAAAATTTATCAGTTAATGCCACCAAGATGGAATCAATTCCATCAGCCAAACTGAYGCTGGGCTAAAATATAAGCAAGTATTATATGGACGTACAAACAGCATTTAGCCAGCTACTCTGTGAACCTGCTAAAGAGCAAATATTACAAGGGACATCAACTGGCTAGAACTAATTTAACTAAGAAGGTTCCTTAGTATTTTTTAGATAGTTCACAGTCTTGTCACTTAATCCTTTAGCTCAAGAACCTTACTATTAAAAGAGCTTTTGAAAGAGTCTTTATATAAAGTAAAGGAAAAACTTCTTGTTAGAGTAGCTAATTAATCATAAATTCAACAACATTCCTCTTGATATGGAACCGTATCTATCTAAGTGAATAGCTCCAGGAAAATATAAAAATCCATTGTAATACTAGGAGAATTGTCTTTCTTTCCTGATAATTCAACTATAATCCAGGTGAAATGTAGCAGATGCAAAACAAGACCTAAAGTCTTCTCTCAAGAATCAGTCTAAAGATACATAGTTTATCACATATTCTAAAAAAGGAAAATGAGTTAGTAGTATTTCACTGCTTTCAAATTGAAATACATCATCTAAATGCCCAAAGCTCCCTGCTCCACAGTACATCATGAAATGGTATGGAGGCAGCAGAAGGGCTGTTTTTTGACAGCAAGTTTCCATTGTTATTTTTAGCAACACAGAAGTAGGAAAAGAAAAAGAGCATTGTCGTGGAGGAAAAAAACAAAGGGAAAATTCACAAGAAAATATTCCCTTTCACATTAGCTGGAATGTCTAGACAGAAAATGTGATAAGCTATCATCAGCGTATTAACTTAACATATGGTCTTTACAGACTCATATGCAAGCAATGAACTTGGTTTATATTTGTCCCTGGCTCCATTTGCTATCATTCTAAGCCAATAGCTGCCGATACACATCAGGTTTGCAAATATCTATAGCCTTTTCATTTTATTTTTATTACTTGTCTAGTTTTTCCCTGTTTTTCCTTTCAGGATTTCTTTATGCTTGTGGAAACTGCAAGCTTTCTCCATGAATTCTTGCCTTAATCCTGGATCAGGTATAATTTAAGAAGCTACAGGCTATACATTTCAAGTTAGATTTACTGAAGAACTCACAGCTCCTGGAGATCTGAAAGAGACTTGCCTAAATTTGGCTTTCGACATATTCTGCTTGAAAACAGGCCACTGGACAGAATTTATCTATGTTATCCAGAAGAGATAAGTCAGGAAGAAATTATTCAGAAGGAATTTTATATGTGAAAAAGATAGAGTATGCTGAGGTGGAAATAGCTGTCATAGTGATACGATGATAGTGCAGCAATACAAGCTCTTTCCATCACATAAACACACACGATGCATGTGGCTATTCTARACAATAGAGAGGGTTGTCCTTTCTGATAAAGGTAAAGCTTTATATAGAAGTGTACAGAATATAGTGAAGATGGGGGTAACACAAATTCTTATGGCTGAAGCATGGGACAGGGAATCGGGGCATCAAAGCATCTGCTTCGGACATTCTCACAGGCAGTCTGTGACCTTGACACAAGACACAAATCCATACATGGGCACTTACACATGCCTTTGTTTTCAAGGAAATTGAAAAGTGGCTATATATTTAAATGTCTACTTAAATTTCAACAAACAAATTCTTCATTTTCCCTACTTCATTTGCTCATACAATAAAATGTTGTCAAAAATATTCATTATAATTAACACATGTAGGTATGAAAACTTTATTTTAAGTTGAAGAATACCAAGTTTTACTTTTACAGACTCTCTCTATATGTTTTCTAATGCTTTATAGAGAAGTTTTAATTATCTGAATGGAGTTTTAAATGTCTTAAGCAATGTGATAGTTCTGATGCCTTAATAAAAGGTTAATATTAGATCCCTATTGTTCAGCTAAACCTGAAACTAATACTAAATAATACTAAATACTAAAGAAGCCAGGGAATAACTTTATAGTTAGAAATCAAGCTTCTTAGTCAGAACTTCAGGTTTTACTGGAATAGGTGKGTTTCTGTTCATGAGAACTGGACTCTGGATTGATTCTGACATTTAACTAACAATGACCAATTCATACATAGCTAGTTCACTCCTACCTTCCTTCCTTGACCATCTTTTCTATTTCCTGGATTAGTCCTGCACTCAGACAGAAGTTTTATCACCCCAAGTAAGCAAAGTTTTTCAGCTGTAAAAAAGAACAATTGAAATGCTGGGGGATAATTTTTCCCCCCTTTTTTCCCCTGTGGATCATTACTTAGCCAGATAAATATTTTAAGAATGCAGACATATGCTTTCACTAGATGGAATTATTTTCAAGGTCATGCAGTGCAAAAGAAATCATATGAGGAAAAAAAGTACATAATAAGGATGAGTCACATTACTTTGGAAAGGTCTATTCTAAACCTCACTATTCCCCATTGGTAAATATTTTGTGGTATACTTCACATTTGCTTGTCATAGTAAAGTCAAAATATCACATCTATGAGCCACAATCATTTCTTAATTACAATCTATTTAACCTCRAATTAGACGGAAGTTGAAAGCAGTTCATTGCTGAAAATATTCCTAATAGTAAACTTACATGAAACTAGTATTCTCTTAACTGTTAAGAGGATAAACATAAATCCTTCAGATAAAAAAAGAAASAGATATTGGTAGATATAGAGCATAGAAAAAGCAGATCACAGACACAACACACATACACATACAGCTTTTGCTCACATGATGAAAGCAAACTGGAAAAGGAGGTGYATAAATTAAGGCTCCTGTTCATATCCGTCCCCACAGCTGGTACACAGCTTCCACTGCCTGATACACACACACAGAGCTATGTTCCCTGCCTCTCTAACGCCACTTTTCACACAAAGGCAGGTTAGCATCTCCCAAAGGACCCATCTTCTGGGGACGACTAAAGCCACATGGTTCCACTCCATTGGTTACCACAAAGAACCGGAAGATGAGTGCTTGGAAGACATGCTATCTTTAAGGCATAAACCCAGCTCAAATTTTGGTGGTGAAAGTACTCACATGTGAGTCAGCTCCGCAGAGCAGGGACACTCCCAAACTCTGCACTTCTACTTGTTCTGAAAATAGGCTAATGGAATCTCTTAATAATAATTCAGTTACATAGTGCCCTTTCATAACCTTGTACAGATGTTCACTGRCTTATTATTATTTGTATTATCACAGTGATTGAAAGTCCTAGGCAACATGAAGGGCCTCTCATAGTACGTTAAAATACATCATGAAACAAAAACCCAGTTCTGAACAGCCGAATTAGGATCGAAACACTCTGATTCCTGAATGGAGACATCACAACAGAGGATTGTTCATGAAGTTATCATCCCAGAAGTCCACCTTGTCTCCAGTGAATAMAAACAAAACAAAACAAAACAAAACAGTCAAACCACTTAAATCACCCTCCAAAATCCCGCAGTGAAGGCTGTAGTATTTAAGAAAGAACAGAACTTGTGACATTATAAAACATGACACTGCAAACTTCACCGCCACAACAGCTGGTTAATAGCAAGTTCCGCTGTCCTCACTTCACAGTAGGTGAAAGAAGGGAGGCAGCTTCATTAGCCATCCTGCTTTCTGTTCCTTTCAGCAAAGGGAAAAGCTTAAAGAAATACAGTGGTTTTCCTGCAGGCTCACAGTTGGAGAGTGTCAGCAGTTATCCTGAACCCATATTTTTAGACTGATGTCTCAGCTTTGTACTAGAGCATCTTCCTAGACCATAAGGTCTATCAGGTCTTGACTGAGTCAATCAGTTGACTGTAATGCAAGTTCTGCTTCGGTTAGAATTATAAATAATATTGGGAAGTGACATGCATTGTTTTAAACTATGGAGTGTACAGGAACTGCACTCTTCAGCTCAAGATTATACTGCCTTTTCCAAAGAAAATCATACAAAATCATATAAAAAACAGACAAACCACAAAACAGCAGCAGAAGAAAAGGTGATAGTGTAAGGAAAAGATTGTGTCTCAGGAAGGAATCCCACTGTAGTTATAACAGCTTAGAGGAAATGTTTTTAAAATATTGAATTATTTTAAATAAAAAAGCAATTGTATAAACAATATTGGATGAGTGCATGCTCATCTGTAACATGTATTTTATAAAATAAGTGTAAAGAATGAACTACATCAGAAACATCACACAGCACTATCACACTAGCCTGTCATGCAAATACAGCTAATAAAATTAAACAAACAACCAGTTTTAAGTAAGTCTCAGTCTCTTAAACTAAGAGTCTTAGTCTTTTAGAGCACTAAGAGTAAGATTCACCTCATTTAACACWATCTCCCTGGGTAAATTAGTCATCTGGGCTCCTACTATAGGCAGTGCACTTCACTCCACACATTGTTAATTGAGGTTATATGGGTGTTTTCAGGCAATAAAAACTGAACTGCCACCARAAAGGATGTTTCCACATTCCCCAGCACTCCTGATGCTGTTTTGCACTGATTGCATTTAGCATTTTTGTAGACACACAGTGTGCTGGACCTGGGAAAAGATCTGGCTGCAGTTTAACCTGGGGTGGGAAAGCCATTTTTTAGCCATCTCACTACCCTGACTCAGTTCACTCTAGTGCCTGGTAAAAGTGACACAGGAGGGAAYACCTTTTAGCAGCAGCCCAGAGTCATCCTAGCTTAAAGTGCATTTCTGACCATGATATTAATTTGCCCCTCTCCACTGACTGCAGAGGAAGTTTAAACAACTAGCTCAGACTAGACTGTCTTTTAGACAAAAATGAATCTCTTCTGCTGTAAGTAAACGTATTTCATATTAAATCTGATCAACCCAATTGTGTCCCAGCCTGTGGCAAAAGCTGACACTCCTCAGTGGTTCAAAATCAAGTCCTAGCATATCTACGTGCAGTTTCCAATGATGAAAACATGAGCACAGAAAGGTAGAATAAGATATTTATATGGGTCATTTAAATAAGATCAAAACTTTTTATATGTATATTTGTTATTTTGATTAGATACTTTTAGGTAAATCTTTGATATTTCTAATTGATTGGGACTGTGACTCAAAACTCCTGTTACTGAAATCTATTTAGTGCTATATCCAAATAAAAGTGAATATGAACGATGAATCTTCAGAAAAYACATGCCTAAAAGTTCCACTTAGGAACAATACATTAACACATACTATGACAGTAACAAAGAAAGTGCTAATTATCAAGAATTATACTAAAAACAGACACACTCTGCTTTTGTAATAATAATGTGATTCTCAAAAACTCTCATGCCAGGAAGAATAAGATCAAATTTCAGATATTTTTGTTACGATCATTTTTAATCTGTTAATTACGCTAAATGCTTCATCGTTTACAATTGCATTAAAGATTGCATATTTAACTCACTGGACATCTGTCTACTGCTTTCAGTCTAGCTTGTCTGATACGGTCATCTAAATGTTTCCATATGTCAGTGACTTCATTCTAATAAACACAGAAAAGGGATGAGGGTGCCAATGAATATTGCTAAGCTTCTTCCATAACAAAATCACTGTGGCACCAGTAATCAAATACTTTAAAAGAATTACTAAATACTTTAAAAGAATTACTAGAAATCAGTCATGAGAAACAGCTGCGAAGTTCCACAGATCAGACTAAGGCTGTGCAGCTAATGTGGGAACCCATCAGGCTTTGACTCAAAGGAGACACAGACTGTTCATGAATATTCGGACTACTTCTCAGTTTCTGCTTTCCGCGTTACACACAGTAGGACTTACAGCAAAACCCAGCCATCCTACTGCTCCAAGCAGTGACCTACTAATTCCAGGATGTCCAGAAATCCTGGATAAGTGCCTGCAGATGTGCAAATCTGCTGTATATATCCAGTCTAATGTGAGACACGCAGGAAGGTAGTAAACAACATCTCCAGGTTTCTAAAAACTTCTACCAAAACTTCATTCCTGTGCAAAGAGGGGGTAAAAAGTGAGCTTAAAGCAATCCTACTGGAATTGTTACCACTCATCTGCTATGAATATAAACACCTGATAGCAGAAGTGAATAAAGCTGTAGAAGCTATGCTAATGCCTTTCCGAATACTGAAATTCTGATTTATTTTAATATCTGGCTATGTTTTTTAGCCTCTGTAATCATCATATCCATATGGACTTTGGTGTTCCTGTATCAGTTCACTCTGTCTTTGTTTACTAAACGTTGACTTTGTAATAGATATGAYCATCACAGAGAGAGACTGGAGATGGGTTCTATCTCTCCTAACTTTACACCTCTATAATATATAGAAAGATACATTACAGTTATAGTGAAAAATGGGTACTTCTATGACACAGTTTATCTGTTTCATCTCAGATGACCACTCCAAGATGAGATGAATCACTTGAACTCTTTTAGGATTGTTTTATACTATTGAGCAGAGTATCATCTCATCCCCTTCTAGCAATTCAAAACTTTACAAATCTGAGCTGACCAGCAAGGCCCCTTAATAGTCAGTGGGGAAAGATAGGCATCTTCAAAGGGTGATTATCTCATCCTGAAATAAACATCTAAGACAGGAGCAGTGAATCACCTGTGGAAGTAACTATCTCCCTGCACTCAGTTTAGAAAGAGCTTAGATAGTTATATTTGGCAAAACACCTAATTTTCAGATATCAAAAGCCATCTTTTRGTATAGAGTATAAAATGATCAATCAGAGAGAACCTGAGCCTCCATCAAACAGAGAAGGGAAAATCCACTCAAAAGGTCCTTTTGTGTTTTTTTTTTCCTGAGCTTTTGAAAAGGAGAAAGGAAAAAAAGAAACACAAAATATTCTTTTCCTCACAAAATATACCAGAGCTCTAGATAGGCAGTGAAATATTAAATACACCTTTGTATTTATGAACTTTTTCCAAATACCCAATAACTTTTCCAAACATCAATGACAGATATCAATGACACCATTTCCGTAAGTGTCATAATGTAACACGGCAGGCCCTGAAACAAAGACATCACATAATTTTACAGCTTCAGCATGGCAGCCTGGAGGGGGAACACTTTCTGATAATTGCACATGATGGTTAGAACAAAAAGCAAATTATCCCACCACTAWTATCAAAGCTTAGCAGGTCTTTTAAGGGCTTTTCTCTAAAACTAAGGGACACTGAAAGCAGAAATAAAGATGAAGAAACAATTATTTTATATAAGCAGTAAAAGAAAACAAGAACCACATTCTATTGACAGGCTGAAAAGACTGATTTCTTCTTTTATTTTTTTTTAACACTATACTGGGTACTAGTACACAGCACTGCTGAGCAATCCACAGTAGMAATGTTCATAAAGCGCTAGCTCCACTGACAGGCACACCACTCCTGCAGGTGCTATCAGCTTCCTCTAAAACCTCTCAGTCCCAGAAATACAAATGGAGCAGAAGCTTCGACACACCACGGTTTCCACAAAAGGTTCGGTAACTTGTTCTACTTTTCACACGAGAATCTGAGGCTGATGACAAAGAATCTATGAGATAACAAGGGCTCTTATACCTTGAAAACAGATATTATAATTCAAATGTATGTCTCTTGTTTGACTGATATAAACTAATATATTATTAGTATATCTCAGTGCCTGGAGAAATATCAACAGGTGGATGAAAACCAGCTGCCTTGAGTATAAACCTGGGAAAAGAGGTCTGATGGTGATATAAAGAGCAGTACTACTTCCAGTACTTTGTGCCCCCCCCCCATTCCCCCGGTCTCAACATCAGTCACGGACATGTACATGCACTTCCCTATAAGCAAGGCAGTGGGAAATTCCAAACTCATGCTGTTCCTCACTACTACACAAYCTATAGAGATGATGAAGATCTTTCTTTTTCTTCTGAGGGTCATCAAGGCAATTCAGCTAGTCACATACAAGAAATCTATGACACAGGGATTCATTTCGCAACTCTGCTTTTGCCTTATGCGTCTGCAAGTTATTGAATCTGCAGCTACTGTGTAGCTGCTGTGTGAACAGCCCGTTCAAACTCCTATAATCAGCTTAATAAATGATGAAGCTAAGCATCAATATACCACCTCCATGCAGACAGCTCTCCTACACTCCTGTCTCTTCCTGCCTCAAACCCTAAGTAGTAAGTCTAATTTAAGACCCAAGAATGCTGGAAAATAAAGGATTTAGATTGTTTATCAGCTGCCCAGATAATCTGCAGAAACATTGCCAGCAGATAAATGCTAGACTGTGAGGATTCAGAATTCTCTGTAATAAACCAAGCCCCAGTTTTCTAATGCTTAGATAAAAATGCAAAATACTAAAACTTTCTGCAGAATGAAAAAAAAGGAGAGTGGAAGAACTCATACACTAAAATGGAAAGATTAAAATGGAAGAGAGAATGTACCATTTGTGTAAATTAGTAACACCTCCCTCCATTCAAGAGGCCAAGCTCACTTCCATCACCACAAAAATTGGCCGCTATTKTAAACCTCCACTTTTATTAATTACTAGCATAAGTAGTGCATTATTCTAGTAGTGCATCAGTATGCTAAGAGTCATCCTCATGAACATAAAGATATCTGCCTTGATATGCTTATGCTGACTGATTACATTCTTYTATTTAATTTAGCAGAGTTATGTGAGCAGAGTATTTTAGCCTGAAGACAAGCAACTATGAAGAATATGAGAGCAGAGGAAAACCACCAAAAGACTGTTTTTTTTCTCTGAGTACAATCATATTTTCCTTAATGCATTCCATATTTTTATGTAAAGTTTTTTTAGAAGACATTTATCTCAAAAACACACATTTTTCCATCCAGATTTTGGTTGTTGGATTTATTGCAGGTAGTATTCCAGATATAGTGGTTGGAGAGTTATGAGCAGGTGTACTAGCTCATTTCCCTCTCTGTAAACCAACATGGTGAGCATGAAGATCTTCTCTGCCCAAATGACAGCCTACAGATTGACTTTTGCAGCCAGTTGCTGTCAACTGCTACAACAAGGTGTGCTTTGACAAAAGCACCAACATTAGCTTACAGTTTTACCTTCATTTTTTAATTAATGCTTTGTTTCATTCAAAAAAAAAAAAAAAAAAAAAGAAAAAAGAAAAAAGAAAGAAAGAAAGAAAGAAAGAAAAAGCTTTCCTGTGATCTTCCCTTGGCTGATTTTTTCAGTTTTTCACATCATCTCTGTTTCTGCACAATACGTAATACATGGAAATACAGAAAGAATTGCCTGAACCAAATTAACTGCATCCAAAAACAACTCCCACTCCAACATGACAAGGCAGTGAGAAAACCATATATTGACTCAGCAGGAAACATAAGAGATACAGATGGAAGTGAATTAAAGACACAAAGGGATTATTTACAGTAAACTTCTGCTTTTATCTGGGACAAATATGTAAAAGGATGGGCTGTAGACCATTTTAATTTCAAACTGAAAATGTAAAATGAAGAATTATGTTTCATCATGCATGGATTTGAAAAGTATAATGTTAATTAAAGCAGGTACTAACAAATAATATATTGTAATTAAAAGTGAGGATAATGTATGAACCTAAGAAYACAAGAATTGACATTCTGGGTACCAGACAAGGTTCATTTAACCTTCTAATCTTTTTTCAGCAGTGGCCATTAACACCTGATTTAGGGAAAAGGGCAAGAAAGGGTAAGTATAGAGGGATCCTTTAGCCAGACTATCTTCTTTGTTCCCACAACCATCAGTTCAGGGGCATGCTGAGCCAGAGTGTGAGTCTAGACCACYCTTTCTAACAGCCATGCAGACCAACTTTCATCCACCTAATTCATTAAGAAGGCCCATTTTGGGTCTTCTTCTATTATGAGAAACTGCACGATGMCATTTTCTAGTCACCTGCTCTACAAAAAGATATTCAGAGAGCATGAAAATTAAGGATTGGAAATGCCATAAACATCTTCCTCTTTTCACCACTGGATACAAATGAATTAGTAAAATTCAGAAGTTTCCCCATATACAGACATACTCTTTCTTCTTTTTTGATGTTTTATCATTTTTCAATGAGGAGATTCTAAAACTTACAGAGGAACAGAAAGAAGAGAAAAAAATGAAAGAAAAAGAGAACCTAACGAAAATAAAACTAACACTAGATGTCACATTCTAAGACCAAAACAATTAAAGGAAAACATAGTGGTGGAAATTTTTTTTTTTTTTAAGAGAAGAAGAAGTGGAAAAGCCTAAATCATTCAGTCTAACTCATGCTGGGTTTGCAAGCTACTTCCAGCTGGAAAACCTAGCTAGCCTATATTCCAAAAAATGCAATTTTATCATTTATCTGTCTAAAGTTTGTCTACTGTATTTGCTATGCAAGCCACGTGTTATTTGCACTGTACTATTTTGAGGGGACAGGAAGGGAAAATCTATCAGTGGCGAAATATACATATAATGAGGGAATGACATAATTTTCTTTTTACTGAAAACTCTGCCCTTCTTTCATGTAATTTTGAGCTTTCCATTTAAGTGCTTGGCTGACTTTAAACTTTCTCCATATATACCAAAGCAGTTCTTTTTCTCAAATTGGGACTGACTGGAAAGTGATTTTTTTCTAAGATAACAACTGGAAATATGAAACAATTATTCCTCACTGAGAAATGAGGATTCCTCATTTTCAACTACCTTTTCTTTGGATAATTAGAACAATTCTGAAGCAATGTGATTAAAAGGAAAAGTGTATTTGTCAATTCAAATTCATTATGCACTATATGTATCATCAACTAACTGCAGTAACCATTTCTCTTATATTGTGTTTCATTGCAGTTATTGCAATACTGCTTAGCTGTAAAAATAAAATATTTTAAACTAAAAATAAAAAAAAAATATCTGTTTATGCAACTATCACACAGAACTAGCTAGGCTGGCAGCCTGWGTGAGGAATAAGATATGACACTGACCAAAAGGAGCAGAAACAACAATTATCGATAAGGAACTCTAAATATGGCAAGAAATACAAATTYTGACTAAACAGCTTTTTCTCACACAGCTTCTTGGGTGATATTTTTCTCTCYGTAATAATTAATACCAATAAAATTGATGGAGTACAAAATCAGTGAAAATATGAGGATATTTGGAATTAAAATATGTAATATCCACCAAAGAATACAATGAGTAGCGCTCTTCAAAAAGCTTCTGTGAGAAAAAAAAAATACATGAAAAAAGTGCAAATTATACACAAAATAAATCTGTTGCTATGTGATGTTGACCTRGAAAGTAGACTTTCCTTAGCCAGTAATGCCATGTTCCAGGAATGACACTTTGAGATAAAAACCATAGTCAYTGTGGCAGAGAAGGTGACCTAAGCTACAGCACAGCTTCTGCTTATCAGATCATCTAATCATTCTTTTTCTATCAAATTGTCACTTATTGTACACACAGACTACTGTGGTAATGACAACTGCTCAGCATTTTGTTTACTCTCTCTTCACTCTAGACTCTTCAGACACTGGAGTTATTTGCTGTATCTGAAATTGTATACATTTTCTAAGAGTATTGAGCCTTATGTGGCACTTGAAAGGACTGTTCCCATTCACTTCCATYCAGATGTGAGTCCCCAACACTTCTACCAATCTATCTTTAATATATCAGACTGAGTAGCTGCTTACTGACCACCAGAAAATGACTTGTCCAGCTACATAGCAGAGCCATGAAAAYGACACAGGGTTCTCCAGGGCTGTAGTCATATATATAACTGCATAATCAATAAGACTATCTTTCTTCTTGCAAATACTTATCTTCCTAAGGTTTACTTGGACCTTAGTAAACCTTAGTTTACTAAGATAAACCTTCCAAATTCAGTTACAATTTGTGGGTTCTGCAAATTCCAACAGATAAAACTATTCCATTTCCARAGAAGGATGAGAGTGCATTGCAAGATTAGTGGTATATAGAATGTAGTCTGTTCCACAGCTAAAGAATAAGCCTTTATTTCCTATGGTTTAGCCACAAGATGACTCCTTCTGTAAGAGAATGGTGTCCTCTCAGTCCTACTGTTTGCCTGCTCTGAAGTCTTCTTACAATGTCTTGGGCAGCGAGTAGTACAGCACTGGGACAGTATTTGAATGCTCTCCAACACTGATCGGCCCATACTGAACTAAACCTCCAGCGAAATATTAAAATAAATACTATTTCTAGAGGTGCCTTTTCTCTATCAAGAAACACAAACCAAATTACTAAATACTTTGACCTCTCCTCATACCGTTCTCAAGTCCAGGAAGGTAGTCACAGTACCTGGATAAACTCCAGCTCAGGCAATTACTTACTTAAATTTTCTATTTGTTACACRTGCTGCATTCTTCATCATTTATTGACATGAATTGTTGCATACTTTTCCATGTATTGTATAGTACATGCTGCATCTGAAAGAAGTAGCTGTGTGAAATCATATAAAAGTTAGATATTTTAGAAAGCATTAATTTCAGACAGAAATATTAAAAGGCTATACCAGAGACTTCTCCAGCTTACAGCTGGACTGACTTCAAAAGCTGATCTTTTGTCTAGCAATTCAGAATATTCTTTGCTGAGAAGAAAGGAGAGTTTCTATAATTAAGCCTGTTCATATCATCTGCAAAGCTAGGCAGTTGATATCTACAATAGAATAATGCTGGAGATGCTTAAAAGGTGAGGTCATGGAGTCAAGAGAAAGAATACATAATATTTAAAACTCTCCACTATTAGATAAATTGCAGCTGTAGTAAAACTTATTATTTAAAGCAAATAACAATGACGCAGCAGACACTAATTCAGAAGGATTCCCAAATTATATTTAACAACCATTTCACATATCACAATGTATATATATCATGGAGTGACACTTGATATGTTATACCCTTAATAAGGCAATTTGTAAAGGAGCACATACAATTATATGATCCCTGATCCAAGTTTCTAACTAAAAAAAATATCAAAAAACTTAACATTATACTGAGTAGTACCATTAACTTAAAATAGGATTACTTACATGACATAACATAAAGTTTAAAAGGTCTTTGCAACATCACTGACCATCTCCTGGACATGACACGAACATCTGGGGTAGATACACGGTGTGGTAATTAGTGAGACCATGAAGGATAAGGGTTGGAATCTATTTCAGATTTCAGAGAGTACATATTGATGTTCCCATATCAGATCTATRGTGAGAATCAGTTGCCTAAAGAGACACTTCTAATGCCCTGGACTATACAAAATTATCTACATAGGGCTCACAGCTATGACACAGGACTCACAGGAAACTTGTGGAGAAGCAGCTGAACTCTAGGAATATACCCCATCATCAAAAAGGCCACTAAACTCATATGCAGAGGCAACTAAATCTTTACCCAGTTAATATAATCAGCAGAGTTTACAGAATGATTTGGCTTATCCTGAAAGAGATACCCTGCAAGCGATCAGCTGAACAGCCTTCTAGGACTCTGTTAACTGGATTCCATCAGCAGAATCCCACCCCATTCACTGTGATAACCAGATCCCTATTTACTGTAGTGGGATCTTAGACACCTCACTTGCATGTGGAAATTTCTATCGAAAGACATAAATTTAGGTCTGGACATCAATCTCATCTTGTTCAAAACAAATATTTGGATGAAACATGCAAACGTGCAAAATTTTCAATTAGAAATAACGTATTCTATCTGGAATTCCATGGAGATTACAAATGYACAAAAACATAGGAATGGATGGGACATCCTCAGGCATCAAATCCATTCCCCCACAATTGTAGGCAGACAAGTCTAAAGCATGAGACAACCATCCCATGCCCTCACACACACACCAGAAGCCACAATACACTTCCTATCCCATAACAAATGTCGTACTATTAGCACAAAAGACCAAAAGCATCAAAAACTAGAATATGCCTCAGGAGGTACCAAGGGCCTAGAACATAAATTAGAGTACCACACAGCTGAGAATTCCGTAACATGTATGATCTGAATAACATAGTCAGAAATTTTGTATCTTATTCCCTGGGCAGCAGTTTGTACTGGACACAGTGATTAATGCTCCTAGGAAGAAAAGCGGAGACAAAACAAGAGACCTCAATTTATTGAAGATTTTTGAAGACAGGTATGTAAGCAGGACCCAGGTTTGCAAAAGGTGCATTATGCATCTTTCAGAGCCACAGTCATGCTAGTCTCTTTGATTAGCCTATCTCATTATACAGTCTTCCAGGACTGAGCTAAATTCCATACAACAAAGTCCTTAGAACCATGAGGCAAAGACGCAGGTATTGATAAGCCATCTATTTTAACACATAAACAGAAATTACAACCAGCTTTTCAGGACCAGAACGGAACAAATTGGCCTCGTTCATGGAAGAAAGTGCCAAATGCTTTTGATTTCAATATCATTTAAAGATTTTGGATTTATTTATAATTTGCAATATACTATATAATAATAATGAGGATAATAACAATACAGAAAAGAAAGACAATAACAAGCCAAAATGAAAAGGAAGCTAATTTCCACAGTAAAACTTTCTAGATTCTCTAAACAATAAGAAGATGTATTCTGTCTGGAAAGGACAAAAAAGAAAATGGCTTTGAGTCAATGTTCTTCTTAATAGACACACTTGAGGCTCATAAAGTTAAAAAGTGGAGGCTGCCAATAGCTGGAAAGAAACAAGTATTCTTATACAAAATTATGACCTGATATATAAAACAAAGTTACATCATAAGGATACTTGGCCTTCTCACCCGTATTTTTTTCCATGCTATGTCAGTTTACCAATATTTAATCTGAGTTCATTACAGAGCTACTATATTTTCTTCATTAAAAAATAATATTATTCATAATGAAGTTTTAAATTGATTTAAACAGAAGGTATATTGAAATTTTTTAAAGTTTGAGGCATACAAWGAGGATAAAATAATGGGGCTCCTGTGTTTCAGAAAGAAAAATAAAGTGCCTCAATTTCAGCTATTTCATTGACCAGAGATTGATTTTACCRTAGTTAAAATTAGTACTAAATAACTTAATCAAGACATCCGTTAAGTGCCTTGGTCTTGTAGATGAGTCCCAACTGCCATTGTAGGTGTGTTAATCAAAGTGTAGCCCAGCAAAATCACCACTCGGTATCTGTTCAGTCTGCATAGACAGAAACTCTACAACTGACCACGTGTCTGACAGCAGAGTTCATTTGATACCTAGATTTCTCTGTCTGGGAATTCCCAGAAGAAACCTACTCTTGACAGCTCCGAGAAGCTCAGCATCTATCTCACGTGTAAGCCAGACTCCAGAATACTATATAGGCTACACACATCCTCATTTGCCCCACATGTGTAGGTACCATTACACCCACAGACGCTCTCAGATGAGCAGTTATTGAGTACACTGTGTCTTAACTTGCTGCCTCTCGCTACTGCTTGGGAGCCTCAGGATGCTCATGTTCCCAAAGGTCTTGCTGCTGTGAGTTTTTGTTACTTATGTTCATACCAGAYAGCCTTTGATGCCTTCTCTGAGTATGGGAGGATTGTCTTCTCTTTTGGGGCCAAAAAAGCTGCTACTCACCACARTCTCAGTAATGTATGCATCCCATGCTCGGTTCTTGGACTTGGCAATGCACAGAAGAAATTGCTGTTGAGGCCCAGACCTCCCCACTGAGGCCAATGGCAACAAGGAGGGTCTGCTATACGTTACCTGTAACAAGACAGGAGGACTCAGACCTGAAAGACTAGTACCCACTGGGAAAACCACTTTTCACTATGAATGGGATGACCAGCAATGGGTGAAAAATGTCCGTATGCAGACAGACACCTGTGAAGCTCTGTGGGGAGAGCTGACTCCAGACCATCGCAGCCCATCAGCCCATCCCGATGGAGAAACAGGTTGCCTGTCATCCTTCTCTTTTCACAGTCTCATTACAACTCTTGCCAATTCGTGGGTAACCAATTTAGTATTAGCAACCTTCCAACACAGAAAGGTGCTGGAGATTGCTGAGGATATCGACCGTATCATCTATATGTAACTATCCTGTGCCAGTAATGTTCGGTATTTACTTTGGCATTTATTTTCGCATAAGCAGTAAGACAAAGCTGCACTGAACAAGCAACTCTTCTTAAATTGGGTGTCTTGTAAGACAACACGAGGAAAAAAAGTAAAATACAGGAGCCAGGAGGCTGAAAGAGGTTTCGGAATGGCTAACCATTTGGTCTGAGAAGTCCAGACAGAGTACGCCAGCCTAACCTGGCAAAACCAAAAGAGATGAGCACGGACTGTCAATGTGCTGTAGCAAAAGTTGAATAAAATACATGATACACAATATTTAGTCAGTCAGTTACTCTCTTACATCATCCCACTGATTATTTCAGTCTTTCCTGCCTACTAAAACTGCAAACTGTCTTTTAGAGCACACAGTAGTTTGTCCTCAGTGGGAATTCCTAGTGAGCAAGTTCACCATACAGCATATCAAACTATCCACCTCATCTGGCAAAATTCAGGCCATGCAGAAACTTACAGTGTCCCTCACAAACACTCTATAGAAAAGTGACATACATATTGTGATTGCCTTGTCACAATATCTATCATCCTTCATGCTGGTAGAGATGGTTAAGTTTGTCCCGCACCATTCTACACTTTTGTGGAGAATTTAGAACTGTCCACATTGCCTCTCTCAGTTTTAATTCACTAATGGCAAGGTGGTAAGTGACGGCTGATAAATCCCAGTATATAGTCAGAGAGATTTCTTTTGCTATGGAACATTTCCAAATGTGCAAACTTATTAAATTGCATTCTCCCACAGATATTGTTATCAGAGCTTCTCAGAAACATAACCACAACTTCCCACCATTAAGAGTTTAATTAATTTCTGTAAATGGGARACTTCTAAAAGAATAATTAAGGCAAATATCATGGAAATAATCTTAGTTGTCTGGACAGATACCCAACTGCATATGTTGTGTGTCAAAACTATCAAACTCAGTTTGAGATTCATTCTGCTGGCTTTGTCATGGTCCCTGTAGTCTGTATATTTGTAGACTCACTGCTCCAGAGTCCCACACATSAGATGTCACAAGCCACGTCCCCTCATCTGGGATTTGCTGACTACTGATTGACTAAAGCTACTGGAGTGGTAGAATGGCAGAAAAGCCAGGTGCACGATCCCACTACATGGCCCTCCAGACCAGCTGCTTTGTACTGTCAGCCCTCCCTATTACATCTCCCAGGACACATATGCACCCTACCCAAACACAGGTATACTTTCTTCCTGTAATATTATATACACAGAAGCTCATGGAGCTGGCCATCATTTGCAGGCACATATCCATCATAAAGGCCGATATTTCTCTGTGACAAGTAAATCTTGTGCGTCTGAAATCAAGTCACTTGAGATACCTGCTTTAGATATTTTAGAGACTAATGTCAAAGCTAACAGAATGGCAAATGGGTGAGTACTACTACAAGTCTCAGAAGGAATACTAATTTTTCATCTGTTGAGGTCTCCTTCTCTTGTCACGAGATGGAGCTAGCTTTCTTATTCTTATAATCAATACAGTAAGATACATCTTTCTTATGCTAGAAGCAATAGGGAGCTCCCTGGACTGCCTTTTCCTTGGCTTGGATATATACTGATTGCCTATCATAGCTTGCATGGTCAATGTAATCAGCTTTTTGTTATGTCATGAGCCTTGTGGCTCCTTTTATATAGCATGTATGAATTTTACAAAAGGATACTATCAGAGAGCAGAATAAAATGCCTTTAACAAAGCATTACACGTACTATGTTTTATTCAGTTATAATAAGGTGAAATAAGTWCTTATAACCAGCAAGTGGAAGGGCACACCTGCCTGGACTGGATGTAAAGCTATGAAATATTATGTCAAAGACCTTGGCCATCTTTTGCATTTCAAGCCATTGCTACCGTAACACATTCATTCAAATCACTGTTGAGAAGGTTAATGATTAGAATTAACCTCTGTTCCAYAGAAGTGGGAAGTGTCCCCTATACCTCTCTGATCCTTGTTAAACAGACACTTAAATAAATAGCTTACAAAAATGCAGTCACAGAGCCGGAGATAAAGCTTTAACAGTAAATACACTGAGTTTTAGAATATATGGGTTACAAAACACATTAGTCAAAATTTCAGTCACTGCTAAATCAAGTTATATAATTTTATAATAAACAAGGATATACTGAATAGGCCTACTTTACAAGTATAAAATGCTAGAGATTATTTAATATTAACTTAACATACAAAATATCTCTAAAATTTCAAGGAATCACAGAATCGGTAAGGTTGGAAGGGATCTCTGGCGACCACCCCTGCTCAGGCAGGGTCACTTAGAGCATGTTGTACAGGATCATGTCCAGGTGGGTCTTGAATATCTCCAGAGAAGACTCCACAACCTCTCTGGACAACCTGTGCCAGTGCTCTGTCACTCTCACAGTGAAGAAATTCCCCCTCACGTTCAGGCGAAACTTCCTGTGGTTCAGTTTTCGCCCAYTGCCTCTTGTCCTTTCGCGTACGACAACTGAAAAGAGTTTAGCCCCATCCCCTGGACACCCTCCCTTCAGATACTTRAAATTTAGAAGCCTCTGATAAAATTTTCACTTCTGGCATCTTCTGAAGAGATTTCATGCTGTGTTAGCTATCTAATTTAGCAGTGCAGCCCTGACCTCTAGTGGGTTGAGTAAAACACTCATTACAGGCAGAATAAAATGCTAAGTTGGTTTCTTAAATATTTTAATTTCAGGCTGGATAATGCAGAAGTTCCAACACAGCCATAAGAACAGGCAAGGACTGTTATACAAACACAAATTAACTATAGGTCAACAGCAGTACTGCCTCTGCCTTATGGCAACATCCATGTGATTGATGAGGTGTTTGTGACAGGCAGCAAACRAATACTCATTCCGATCGGGAGTTCTGTATTAAGTAAAACCCATTATTAGTAGATATCTGCATAGTTTGGTTAGCTTATCTTTTTTGATTGACTTAACTTTTGACCTAGAGATACCCACTTTTAGTTTCACAAAAACAAAGCAGGTTAGGGACAGGTATATTGCACATTTTTATAATGCAAGCCTACCTGATTGCTGTGAAGCATTATCAACCACTTTTACATCCAGTGAAAACTGATGGCACTAAGCACTTCCATGCTACACTCCAAACTCAAAGATTAGGGATTTTCTGTTTCTTGTTACTTCTGTCCCACAGTGAAAATTAAATTCTGAGCTCTGAAAAGACTGTTGCAATGATTTTTTCAATGAAATATGAGAGGCTTCCATATGAAGATTCCATAAAAYGTGCAAGATACATTAAATATAGCTGTCTTTATACTAAAGGCCAAAGGAAGACAAAAGCCGATGGGAATGAGAACTCACTCTTTCAAATTCTTGACACAGGGCAGATGATACACGAACAGTCTTAACAGGACAGCCAGTTACAGCACTTTGGCTCCTCCCTATAAATCCTAGTCTCTAGCATGGCAGCGCTAATGAATGCATCCATACAGTTGATTGTCCTRGTTACTTACATTATATAATCATGTAAATGATGGTTTACCGTGAACTAAGTGAAAGGGAATCAGCCCAAATGGGATAGAGCATAAAAGGGCATCATTCTTTGAATGGAGAATGATTAAAAAATAAAATCAAGACACCTCTTCCAAAGAGTCACAAATGCCCTGCACTTCCACATCATCTGTATATGATCAAAACACAAATATGCAGATATACTATCCAGACTCTAAGCATCACAAGTGAAAACCAAAATCTGCTGCTTTTGAAGGCTGGAAAATATCTCTTTGGTTTTAGGAATCCCAGATGATCTTTACCCATCTCCTCTCTTACTAAGCTGCTCATGCTGCGCTCTGTGGGAGCTGCCAAGTTCAGGCAAGGGGAAAGCCATGAAGAAGGGATGATAATCAAATATTCTGGGACAGTTTGCCCATCCTGTTGCTCCTTTTTCTACAAAAGGCAAGTAAGAGTGATACAGTCAGTTATGCAGATCAGTGAAGTGACATTGATATTAGAGATGCAGCTTTATTGGGGTAGAGCAAGAGCGTAGAGAAGTTGAAATGACCTGTGGAATAGTTTTGTCCAAGTGTCCCACAGATCTGTAGTGCGAATGCTCCATTCATTCTCCTAAGGCTCCATAATGTCCTGCCATGTAGACAAGGTAGTTCAGCTTTCAGAAGCCTCACTGGTGCAACCATCAGAAGAGTAAATTCAAATTAACCCATGTGGCTGAAACTGAGTACCTTCTACTGTTATATTCATCTGACAGAAATCATAAAATTGTAATGATAAATCACTTTCTTYATTTGTCCAATCTGAGAGCCAACAAAGATGCCTAATTTGTACAGTGTTAGTCACCACATTTTGAAAATCAAGGCTTTCAGGGTGTCTGTAGCTGAGCCTCCCAAAACTGAGGCATCTAAAGTTCTTGGAGAAAGATTCAGTTTGAGATGAAGACATCTAATTTTCTGTATCTGCATGTGTAAATGCTCCAGGGTCAGTGGAGCTCACCAATACAACCAAGAGAGTGGCTTAGCTGACGAATCAAAAGCCAACTAAAGATAGTTGTCTAGTAGCATTTTAGGCTCCACTTGGTATCCTCCTGACCTCCAGCTGAAGAATACAGATCTGCCACAATTTCAGTGTTTTATCTGCCAGTCCTACATAAGACTCTTAGATATCCTAGGACATCACAAAATGCACCAGATGCTTATCTTCAAGCAACTGGAGCTTACACAAGGTATTACTTCAGGGGGAAGTGAATTTATCCCTAGGCTTTACTGATTATAATGGAAACCTATGCTCCTAGTGCACATCTGGTTACTGTAACTGAATGTGCTTACTATGAACTGAATCCTATCCATAGTCATTTCAAAACATTTATTCCATGGTATTGCATGTTTAGTTTACCTGTACTGTCCAAAAGCAACTGGAGAACTTTCTCTGTGACTTTTTGTGCTTGCTTTCATGAAGGAAAAACAATAGACACCAAAATGAACATAAATTGAGTAAGAATGTTGTTCATTTCTATTTTCTAACTGTAAAATTCTCTTTCAACAGTCAAACAACAGATACCTGCCTACAAAAGAATGGGTGGCTGTACTTGATAAGGTATACCAGATCTTAAACATAAATAGAAGCTATGATTCCTCAGCACATCTGCAAATCATTTAAGTCCTAAATACGGATGTACATACTCAGGATAGAAAACGTTAGCCACTTGGAATTTTTAGAGCCCACACAGTAAGTCAATGACATAACTGAGTTAGAATGCAGGAGTTCATGGCTCTCACATGCCCACAGTCTGTCTGATTCGAACAAAGAATTTTCTATTGATAAGCATGCTGTCATTTTTTTTCATCTGTACTCAAATGAGGGGGGAAGTACTTGAATCATTGTCTCAACGTGAGCACATAAATCTGATTCATATGCCTGCATACCATTTCATTATGAAACAGCAGAGGGAAATGAAAAACAGTTTTGCAATTTTGTATTGGGACAAGCGTATCACTATGGCTACAGAACTCTAACACTCTATTCTCATGAATGCTTCAAACATATTAATCAGGTAAATCTGTTTATACACAGCTATTATGAATGAAGGTCTGTTAATGTTAAAAAAAATATTCTAATTTAGATGGATTAATAAAGAGACTGACTTCTCATCTACACTGAAATATTAAAAGCAAACAAAAAACTCTCATCGCAACACTTCAGTCTTTCAAATTGTTGCACTGCTGTTTGGTTTGTAATTTTACTGTTCTATACAGGCAGTACTGAAACATATATATTAAAAATTAGTTCCTAATAAATTTTGAAAAATTATAGAAATTTCAGGTTCAGAGTCAGTCCTTGATTGATCTTATACAGACATCTAAACTCACTCTTCCTTGTAACCTATGCATGAACCAAGACATCAGTACAGATAGTAGGCTTTGCAGTAGTTGCTCTTAATCTTTTATGTAAAAGTTACAGGTTCATAGGGTAACTCAGGTTGGAAGGGACCGCAGGATGTCTCTCATACCAACCTCCTGCTCAAAGCAGGGTCAACTGTGGGCTCAGACCAGGTTGCTCAGGGCTTTATTCAATCAGGATAAAAGGCAGATAAGAAAGGAAATTGGCAGAGTTTTGGCTCCTTGTCCTAATAAGGTACTTGAGGTTGCATGTGCAGGAACATACCTTTTCAAATTAATGCATTAACATTCCCTCAGCCTCAGAAGGAAGTAAAAAAGCCACTGCAATTACTTACATCACAGTTCATCCTCTAATACAGCTCTGGAGCAGCATAGCTATTCCTTGTTCTTTCTGTGTGGCTATGAGTAAAGGATCAGTTGATTTCAAAGCTGAATTCAGTGAAGAAACAATGCTGAAAGAATTAAGGCTCATGTCAAGTTCCATCAGTATTACAGAACAAAATAATTTATTTAAATCCAAGGCTGAAGGCATAGAAGATAGTGGGATCTTGCAAAAATGACAGTGCACAAAAATCAATGCTAAAAGGCTTGTAGAAAGGGAAATGTAGRATGTCTATTTTCCCCAAGGCCTTCCCTGTATAGTATAAACACAGCGAAGTAAAACTAGTAGGAAACATGGGCCCACAATATGCATGCATTTGAAATGATCCAGCTTGAACTACGTTATTATAGCTCTTCTTAGGAACAATCTGCAATAACAAGGGAGACGGAGAGTTGGAGTCACTGAAAATTAACAGGTTGCAGAAAAAAGAAATGCAAGAAAAAATAAAGAGATGAATCAAAGCACAGAAGAGATGGGTGAAAACTGCTCCAATTATTTATTATCAACATCGCCTGTTCTGCAGAAGAAAAAWTCATCATCTGGTATCATAAATTTCAATGAAATTTAGTCAGTAAACCACAAGATCACTCATAACATAATTACTTGGACAACATCTATCTTCAAATGGATGGGTAGAAGGAATGGAATAGGCAATCGCAGAGTTTTAAAAGCTGACTTTTTAGATGATGTATGGTCCAAAAAGGAGAAAGTGAGAAGGTAAAAAAAATTGAAGGGTAAGTGGAACAAATTGTCAGGCAGTATAGATGGATTGCCGACTCTCACTGATTTTCCATGTTTTTTTTTTACTGGAAAAGTCAGTAGGTTCCCAAATAAGTTCCATACCTACAGATTTGTTGGAATACTTGATTCAAAATCTTCAAGCTTTTCCACAAGCTTTTGCAGTAAACGCAGAGAAAACACCACACAATTGGCTTAAGTTAACTAAAACCAAGAAAATTTGACTTGCTACAAGACATTTTACTCTAAGATTTCCAAAAGCATGAGTAATTGGAGAGGGCAAGCTTAATCATGAAGCCCAATAGGGGCATTGAAGACTATTCAGGAATCTCATAGTTCATATTCCAAATTATCTCAGCCTGTTACTTAAATGTTTCAGCAGTGAGAATGTTTACCTGGCACAATGAATGGCTAAAAGATCAGGAAAAGATGCTCAGTGCACCAGTTAATCACTGGATTAGGCAAAAACAAACAAAAAAAACAACTCTAAATGTAAAGCCTCCTACTTTAAACAAGTATGATAAATGCCGGAAATGTACTCCAGGATTTGTATCTGTAGTACTAGTCTTCCTTTCCCCAAAACCATCACCACAAATCCTGAAAACTTTCTAAAAGGATCAGAATATTGAGAGAATATGTTCTAAATAGAACCCTGCCCTGACTAAAAACTGTAATATATACAAAAAATAAAATTGAAGCTGAAAATGCTGAATTAATTGGGCCTTAAAAAGYAATGTTTTTAGATTTGGAAGATATCAGTCTTAAGGAACCCATTATGTTAATGCATAAAGAAATCTATGAATTTTGATGGAATTCAGTCATGCGTTATGTCCACTTGTTCCTTTTAACTTAATAACACACAGATAGTGAGGTGCAAGTACTTTCAGGCCAAAATGTAGCTTTCCAAGCTAGTTTGGTCACCAAGCTGTGGTGCCTTCATGGAAAAACAGAGTTTTAATGCTGCATATTGAAAAGACTCAAGTTTTAACAGTAGCAGAAATAAAAACGTACTTGCTACATATTTTTAAAAGAATTATGAAGAAATGTATGTTTTTTATTTACACAGATGCTTTATAACTGTTCTAGTTTAAAGACCTCAGATTGTACTACTGTCATATGTGTGATCTTTAGCTAGCTAGCTCCAGTGACAATCTGCTGTGGAAGAACTAACTTCCAGTACAACAAAAACAACTAATATATGTCAAGCCAAACAAAAGAAGGCAGAACAACTGTAATAGACTTATAATAGACAATAGCAAGTGTTCAAAACACTGCAATTACAATACTTTTTATCATTATAATCATTGTACAAAAGTTGACCATATGTTCATCATTGGTTCCATCTGTGTACAAGAAAGAATACATATTCATTTGTTTCCRGTAAGGGGACAAGAAGCACGAGGAAACAATATGTTTAGAGAATATGCAAAACCATCTGCGATTCTGAGAAATCCAGCTCCTGTTTTAAGAAGAAAGCATACTTCCGAACCCAGTATTGAGATGCTTTCGCAAACAAAAGTTTACATTCAAATAGTAGTAATATGCTGAGCCTCACCACTGCACTGTTACGAAAGGCAAGCTGAAACCCATACACAGATTGGTAGATTGGCCCAGACACCCAACCCAGATATAATCTAACCTGAAGGCAGTGCTGAGGGAAYGTTGTAGACCTCCCAAAGGGGGCCCACCACAAGGTACCAACATAGTGTGCTATATTTAGGTTACTGCCTAAAACCAAGGATGCATTTCTGCCTTGGACAGAAAGTATTTTAGACAATCAGAGTGCCAGGCAGATCATGACTATGCACAACACCCTTCTTGAGAGGTTAGATCTCCTCATTCCAGCCTGAACTGAAAGGGGAAGAAAAGAAACACTCAAAATATGAACCTTAATGGTACAGGCCATGAATAGAGCTCAGCTGCCAAGCTTCCTGATTCCATAGCCAGATAGTGAACAATCAAGAATAAAACAAGAATCTTTTTCACATAATCATTTTATGAGAACAGAGAGGAAAATGTAGTATTGGCTTGGGTTGCCCTTTCTCTGCAGTGAATCACCATGGGTCTTCACAGCATTCAGCACATCGGTTCAGAGCTGATCTCAAAGGCTCGAATCACTCAAGCCAATTGTAGGCCTGCTCAATGGGCACTGAGTAGTAAACTAAGGCCTGGCATGATAATTACCAGGACAGATCGTGGCAATAAGATCCTGTTGTTAGTATGTGGATACCTCAAAGGGGATGTTGATGTTACTGGGCAGAACAAGAGCACCTGTTTACCCAAAGTGAAATATAACACAGTTCTGAAACACAAGAACATTACTCACGTGGCCATTGTAGTTGTGAGCCAATGCTCCACAATGTCACTTCTGGTCATTCATTTACTCATTAGAGTAAACTGAGATGAAATGAGWCTTTATTTATGCTTACATTTTGCTAGGTTCAACTCTGACTTATCATATTAAAATACACAAGTTACTGACTTACTCAACCATAAACCAAAAAAGTATACCTACTATTCTTTGCTATGGAAATCAAAGAAACACTTTCAAAAGAAAGCCTAGCCAACAATGCTGTTTCGCATCTGCAGTGTTCTTCATTTGGCAGAACAAAATGACCAAAAAATAGCCTTAAGAACATGATAATTATGTTCTGGTATCTTTTATAGTTACCAGGTAAGGTGAAGCAGGGTAGCATAGAGTCATAGAAAAATCTTGGTTGAAATTTCAGTTGACCCTCTGGTGTTCTGTAGTCCAACCCAGCTCAGAGCTAGCTAAGTGCTAGCTTCAAAGTTCAATCAAGTGCAGCTGCAGAATTGCTGTGCCATGCCTTAATAGGTGCCTGGAGGATTCAGCTTCCAGAAAGAACTGCCACCTGTTTCTCAACTAAGATGGGATACAGGTCAGCACTTCCTTGATGCGCAGGAACTGTGTGGGCTCCTGCCAAATCATTAAAGTAGATTTTCACATGTTGAAATTAGGTGCCCATATTTTACTTCCCACATCTGAAGACCTCTGATCTGATCAGAGGTTTTTATCATATATTCTGAGAACCTCTGAGAGACTCCAGGCTTGCTCCAGTCAGCAATTATGACTTCCAACATTTTGACTGTTCTGAGCATGAGTTGCAAAGGGGTTACTGAAGAATCTGGTGCTGAAATTTTAAGTGTCAGCACTTGTGTGACAGAGCACCTGAGTCACCCTGCAGGAATCTATATAGCTTTTTCTGGGTTCTCTGCCCTGTCTCTRCATTTCAAGTCACTTGTTAGGACATGTCAGCATAGAAAGGTTAACACCAGCACTGAAGGGCAGTAACTGGTGAATAACAGGATAACTATGAGCAAGTGAGTGTCACCCACCCCCCAAGTGCTAGAAAGGCCTGAGAATACCAGATAAGATGTAGAAGCAGTGCAGTGCTGTGCCCAGGGACAACATATATACTATGTAGTGCAGATGTACCTGAGGCAGCTTGGAAATGTTTACAGATTCAGAGAGAGAATGGATACAAGCAGTGCATCCCAACCAGGAACTTGCCTTCTACGATGCCCTCGGAAGCAAATCTGGGAAGTACTACAGTAATGTAGGCAGGCCATGTTGACACAACTGATCCTTCAGTTTTAAAAAATAGAGAAAAGACATAACAATGGATACAAAAAAAGTTTGATACATTTGATTAGTAAGTCTTTAAAYACACATTATGACACACAGACTCTTTTTCCAGCAGCTGAAAGTCTTGCTATCATTAATTAATATTACAGTGAAATTGAGATGAATTCATATTTTTTTTTTTTTTTTACAAAATATGTGATTTTAAGAATACAAATCCTACTTCAAACTGTTTTCCAAATACGATGGTTTCAATTCCTCACAATGATATTTTAATACAGAGTCCTGGTATTTGTTAATCTGTAAATATATACACAAACTTGACGTTTTTTTTTGTTAGAAAAGTATCTGTCAAAAACAGTATAGGTATCATTTAACCTCTCTGGAGAGGGAGGACACAGTAAATTTCCTCCCAAGGTACTTCCAACCTGTTTGATGTGACTACATAATTCCTAGAAAACTCCAGTGTACATATACAGGGAACATATACATTTCAAGTTTGCTGTGCAACTGTAATTTGATCTGATTTTACAGAGAACTGAGCTTTCCAGCAAAATAAGCAACTACTTTTTCATTTAACAAACACAATTGCTTTTTAACACAACTTGAAAAGTATCTTTTATAAATTTGCAAACAATCRTTAGTTTAAAGAGATCTCATTAATCATGTAACAGCTCTAGGAAATCACCTAAAAGTCACTGCTAAAGGCCCAAAATAATCCATTACAGAGAAGAGGGGGTTAAGTGCTCCTGGTGTCATCTTAAGAACAAGATCTATGTATCTCAAATTGAAATTATCAAAATGAAGAGCATTAAAATTGGGTAAAATTTACATTCAAACTGTCCAATTGGATTCTGGAATTTACCTGAAAACTGGTAACTATGGTAAGGAGTTAAAAAAAAAAAAAAGAAGAAAAAAAAAAGAAAGAAAGAAAAAGACATACAGGAGTTTTGAGCACCTCTATGCAAAAAAAAAAAAATCAAAATCATGACTCGTCTGTCACTTAACAGAGAACCAGACTTGTTATATTCAACCTCTGTTGAGCTGTGTTTCTGAAGTAGAACAACATTAGCCTCCAAGGCCACTGATGTCCCAAGCAGCCCCTGAGGTAGTGTGGAGACAGTTCACAACAAGTCTGCGTGAGGCCCACCTGCGAGTCCATGTTGCCTTTTAGGTGCTTGTCAGGTACAAAGCAATCTTTGGGGCCTTGCTCTATGCTGTATCCCAAGAGAGCCCTGTCTGCTTTTCCGAATTTGATAAAAGGTGGGGCTTACTAGCAGCACAAATATAAAAGTATCCATCTCTTCTTCTTGAATCCATTTTTACAAAACTTCTAGGGATCTCAGGGAACTATCAAGCTCAGAAGAGCCAGCAGATTTTGTTGTGGAAAGCCTTGGGGGGGGGGAACCTAACACACACACCAGCTACACCTCCTTCCTGAAGGAAACTGAGACAGCACTAAAGATTCCCCAGCCATTTGCCCACAGCATCTTTCCAGAAGTACCAATTTTTTTAATCCTTGATTTGCTGTCCCCTCACAACTGTTCATCCCCGGTATCAGAGCCAATGGTTTCAGCAGCTCATGGCTGCATAACAGCCATACACTAAACTTCTCTAAATATCCTTATGGCACCCCTRCGAGGTAAGGAAACCTGCTTGGCCTGCAGAAGCATCTAGGTATCGTACTGTCACGTACACCCACGGAAAAGGGGCACCTWGGCCCTTTCGGGCCCTGGATCACGGGTTTTCCGGAGAGCCCTCCCGGCCTTCCGCCCCCGCCCCCGCCCCCGCGCCTAACGCCCAACGGCCGCTCCCGCCGCGAGCGACTCCCGCGGGGGCGGCGCGGCCGCGAGGCAGGCGCGCAGCTCGGGAGCGCGCGCAGCCGCTCGCCACGCCCCCT
>NW_028186812.1:3128946-3175792 GCF_003343005.1 Rhea americana | reverse complement strand
GGGCGGCGAGGGCAGCCGCGCGGGGGGCAGGACCCCACGTGAGGCCGCAGGTAATGGCCCGAGGCGTCACGTGGCTCCTCCCGCCGCCGCGCGGGCGTGGTGGAGCCGTTGCGGCCGTTGAGCGGCGGCGGCCCCTTGGCCCCTTGGCGCTCGCGGCCCGGCCGGCTGCGGCGGTCGGTGGCTGCATGCGGTCGCCCTGCGCCCCCGCGGGTAGGCCCGTCTCCGCGGAGAGGGCGGCGGCGCCGGCTTTAGCGTGAGCCCGGCGGGGGCGTGAGCCCCCGGGGGCGCGGGGAGAGGCTGCTGGGGAAGGTGGCGGGGCTGTGGGATGGGGCGGAAGGACATCCGCCGGGCCCGGCGCGCAGCCTGCCCTTGGCCCATCGCCTCGCCGTCTGCCAAAGCCGGCAGGTCTCAGCCTTGCGCGGAGCTTTGAGGCGTGTGCCTGCCGTGTAGGTTTTCTGCGGAAATCGCTGCTGTGCTGAAACAGCTGAGTAAGAAGGTTCTGGGAGATTTTAGGGAGCAACCATATGTCATCAAAAGCCGAGGAAGCAGTTTAAATTTTRTCCAAACCAAGGCTGATGTGAAATGCAGAAGCCATGGAGATGGTTTCACAAGTGCAGTGGAGATTCTTAAATAATGATTTCAAGTACTTCTAGATACTATAGTGTTCAAATGTTGATGTAAGATTAACTTTAKTTTTCATATCTCTTTTGAGAATGATGCTAAGTAATTAGTGACAAGCAGACAGGATTTAAAAGATTTTTGTTAAACTCTTTTTGTTTAATACAACTGTCTAGCAGAATTTAAATATAAAATGCTAAAGGGATGTAATACACAAAGATGTCTAAGAAATGCACTTACATAGTGAAAATTTCATTTGTCTTGCAATTGACAGTCCACAGTGAGTCAGTATTAAGCTAACATCTCAAAATAGTGCTAGAAGGCACTGCTCGTGAAGGTGTCGTCTATGGAAGAATGCTTTCATAACATACTTTATTAGGTTTTTTGTATTACTTTAAATGTCCTGGTCACTTGCAATTATATATTCTAGCCTTCTGTGCCTCTCTGGACATGATATTTGGGATGTCTTAAGCAGACTGCTGCAATAGATGATTGTMCTTGGCTATATAATTTCTATTATGTGCTTATTACTACTTTACTAATTAGTATCGCTGATGTAAAATAATGGTGCAAAACAGCAGTAGTCATTAGAATAATGACTTCTGCACTTGCACTGAGTGGAGCTTTTGTTTCTGCTTCTGAATGAAGGCTACTATGCAAATGAAATTTAAGTGTAATTAACAATTTAAAATGTTGAATTTAAATAACTAAAATGCTTGTTTAGTTTCTTAGTGATCTTTTTTCTTCTTTACTTTTCAGTACTGCAAGTGTGACCAAAAAATATGATTCATTGCCTGCTACACCGAACATCTTAAATATTTTCATTTGCTATTTGGTCACCTGGCTTCATCTACAATGGTAAGTTATGATTCAAATAATGTTTTCAGATGTCTTTTTCTCTACTCTGCTAGCTTTGTGGATGATGAGGAGAATGTTGCTAATGTTTATCATCATCTTAAATACCTGATTTTACTTAGCACTCTTGAATTTTCATCATTCCTTTTTTCAGTGATGTCTTCCTTTGTAGCTTGTGTATGCTGTTCCTAAACACTTAGTTACTGTCCAGTGCATCATAGGAATTATCATATAAAGCTACTAGTGTGTTTTCAATCATGATTGGTGTTAGACAATTAATTATGAAGTATAAATCCGGCCCACACTTATGTTTTTAGTATTATTCTTTTTGCAGGTGATATGGCTATGAATTTTTTTCTGCTGTCAAGCGATTGGTGAATAGAATATCTGAAATCATGGGATTATTCCGTCAGCTTATGTAGAAAACATAAATGTTTGATGTAGTCAAATAAACACCTAAACACTTTAAAATGTAAATGTTCTGTAGTGTTAGGTTCTAATGAGTAATAGCACATTGTCATTGTGTGCTTTTTTCTTCAAGAACAGATAAGAAATTCTGTAGTAGAGATACTGTAGATAAAAGATAATAAGCCTGAGTAAGTATATTCCTGTAGATGTCTTCATTTTTCGTTTAATATGCTTTTCTCTTCCCTGAATTCTTTGGGGTTTGAATAAAAGTAAAAGTTCTTTTATGAACAGCTGAAAGAGATGAGAGTAAACTGAAAAAAATAAAAATATGTATGTAGGGAGAAATACCTACTCAGGAGTTTCTAAGCATTATGAGAGATAGAAGATTCTCCAAAAGTTTCTCTATACCATTTGAACAGCATCGCGTTTTTAAAAAGTTCTGTCTCTGAGATTTATGTATTAGTTATTAAGTAACTTTTCTTTTTTAAGAAAAGCTTTTATTAGAGCTTATTTATCATTTGTATATTCTTGAGGACCTTATCCACCTGCCATTGAAGTTAATGCATCGCTTCTCATTAATTTACCTGGAGCTGAATCAAGCCCTAAGCATTTTTCTGCAAGAAGTAATCTGGTTCATTTATTAGCTGCACAAAGTTATTCCAGCACAAAGTGGGTTGCAGATCTAGAATAAGTGGCAGAGAACAAATACAAGGGGACATGGGAGACTGCTTTTTCTTAGTAGCAGCAGTTGTTTATGCTGGCTTGAAGTATTTGTCACACTTCAGTCCAGAAACTCATTATTATTATTTATGAAATTTTCTCTTCTTGAAATACATATATAAACATCTGTAGATTCACTGAAGTGATAAACATCCCAAAGGAATTAAATCAGTTAAAATAAATGTTATCAAATATACCATGGGATATAGAGAAGCTTTTGCAAGGATTTCAATGTATTGTCCTAGAATCAGGCATACTACTTAGCCTTCCTTGGAGGAAATCTGGAGCGGAGGCTGCATTCATTTCTCAGATACCTAATAATATATTAGAAACTCTTCCCAAGCAATATTGTATTGTGCAGAGAAGTAACTTTCTGAGTCTAGAATCTTCATTTCCATTATGTAGAAAAATAACTATTCTAATACTTTGTCATCGATGTCTAAGCATTGAATGTTTTTTGATCAGCATTTGTCATTACCTTTATTAGACATGATTTCTATTCTTGCTTTTAGTTCTAATTGCCTGTCATTGTTCTAACACCTCATTATTTGGTCAAAACTTTGCAAGTGTAGATGCTTGGTAGTGGGATTAATGACCATTAATGCACTTACATGATGTTTCAGCTGCCAAGTTCAGTAAGTGCCAAACAATGTTTGACTACATCTTCTAAAAGTTATTTAGTATCAGTAGTAACAGAGTTTAGTACAAGGTTGTATAATTAGTTAACATACTTTCTAAGAAAGCTGTTTATAATTCTTGCAGCAACAAGCTTTAGAACTGGCATTGGATCGTGCAGAGGTAAGGAGTAGCTAAGTTATTTGCACATAAACAATGTATTGGGTTCATACTTAATATTACAGTTCTGTATTTCTGTTGAAAAGTGGGGAGGCATGGGGTGCATGTTGGTGAGCATACACATACATATAATCACAAATACATGTAACACTGACTTTGCAAAATTTTTGCTAAAATTGCAAGGCATTTGTCTCTTCCCAGATGTTTTGAGAACATTGGGTACAATGATGATAAAACATGCAAGACTGTTTTTTTAAAAAAAACACAGCAAATCTATGTGCTGTGAAATAAACAGAACTGTATAGTGATAATTTTCTCTAAAATCAGAGATAGGAGACAGAAGTGTATGGCAAAAATCTTGCTTGTGTTTTTAAGAGTATCCCAGTTAGGACAAAGAGGCAGATGCTTTTACATTCAGGTTCTTTTATGCTGACATATTTACCTTGATCACTTTTACAGGAAGTAAATAGTTTTGAGGGAGACCTGTCTTCACTGAAATTCTAAACTAAAGCATTAGTAAAAATACTCAAGAGAAACATTTAGGGAAAGTTTATTAGAATATAAGCTCCATTTAACTAGTATGGTTTCATGAGTAGCACTCCATTTTTTGTTTAGGATGTTTAATGTACAAAAATTACTTTTATGATACACTGCTCTATAAATCACTGAAACATAGCACTGATGCTGGAGACAAGGGGATAAAGAAAGTTTAAATTAATTACATAGCAAGTAYTCATCAACATAAAAACTATTGAGCCAATACACTTAAATGTGACTGCATTGACTTAAATTTGACTGTAACATGCTAACTCCGGTAAACAAGATGTCTGTAAATACTTATTACTATATTATTATAATTACAAAATGTAGGTATAGATGACTTTGAGTGCAAGTCATTCCATAGTCATGAAATGCTGTATTTCATAATTGAAATGAGAAATGCTTCCTTGTTGATGAATATAACATACGGTAGATCATATTTTGTTCTTCGTATACAGTAAATAATTACCATAGTTACATTAAATACCGACAAAAACAAGCTATGTCTGATGATCATCTAAAGCAGCTTGACAGCAAAAATTAAATTTCTTTATAATGCAAACATTATTGTTTGATCTACCTTTCTTTTTCAGTATATCATTGAAAGTGCCCGTCAGAGACCTCCTAAACGAAAATATTTATCCAGTGGAAGGTAGAAAACATTTCAGTATTTAGTTTTTGATTGTATTTCTTTAATTTAATTTTTTTTACATCAAAATTTTTTAATTACAGAAAATCTGTATTTCAAAAACTCTATGATTTGTATATAGAAGAATGTGAAAAAGAGCCTGAGATAAAGGTAAGTGGAAATTGCTAAGCAGATTTGCGTTGCTGCTTAAACAAGCAAATGCAGACTTTTTTTTTTTAAGAAATGGAATAGCAGTGATTTTTATTTTTTTTTTAATAGTCTAGTAACTGTGGTAGTTAGCTAAGGATAGGGTTACARTACGAAAGTTTACTGACTTCAGGGGACTAAACTGACTGAGTAACTTAATAGTGTTATCTTAGTACAATCTGAAGTAAAAACAGGGTGGTTGGAGGGCTGATGACAACCTAGTAATCCTAAATTTAAAGGCAACAAAATGAAAGAGAAGCAGATGACTGAAGATTGTGCTGTGGTATTGAGCTGTTTTTCTCTACGTGATTGTTCACGTATAATGTGAGTGGCTCAGTATAATACAGACAGGCAGTACTATTAAAATAACTGAATAATAAATAGTAGGACCTATACTGGCTTGAGTGGCCTGTCCATTCTGCCTTCACTAAATTCAATTGAGAGCAAGTTCAGGACCAATGTGTCTGCCACCTGCATTTTGTCAGTATCGCTGTTTCTGAATTGCATGCTTAGCATAGCTGCCATAGAAAAAGTATGGAAAATCTTTCAGAATATATGCTCTATTGTAAATTCACATTGATTTCTGGGATAACTGATGAGCTGTGAGACAATCTGTTAGTATTAGAAAAGAAGCTCAGCCAGACTTAGCCACAATAAATCTAAGGCTTAAAAGCCACAAGCTAATTTGCTAAACTGTGAGTATAAAAATGGACTGAGAAGGATGAGCTCTGGAAACTGTTACACTGATGCTTCTCACAGTAAAATAAAAACCTATGAGATATTACAGTTCCTGAGCACCTGAAACTCTCTTTTGGGTTACTCCAATTTAGTTGATACTAATTAACATATGATGTATCACAAACACAATTGAAATGTTAATCTTTTTACCTCTGTGTTTTGCTTAAAACATCAATAGTGAATGGCTAACAAAGTGAATTTACAGTAGTAGGGATAGGATTGGGTTTACAGGACTGGAATCTGGAAGAAGTAGGATTAGAATACTGTAGTTGCTAAACCAGAAGACAATTGACAAACTTGTAATACCCAATATTTTGTCACTAAAAAAAAAGTCTCCTCAAGTCGTATGGATTGTTCTTCTTTCAGTCAGGACATAAGAAATTCTGCTTTGCTCCTTCTGCTTCCTGAGAGAAAAATACTTAACAAAGATATAATAAGCTACAAGAGCTTTTTTTTTTAGGGAAGTGATGTGTTTGTTTTTTCAGTCATAAAGATGAGTGGAGAAAATCCATTTAAAATGCTACAGTGAGGGGTCAAGAGAAGCAGTGATAGTCATAAACCATAATTTTATTTGTGTAACTCCTTCGCCATCCAAGGATAAGGTATTAAAGTCACATTTCAGTCAGCCAAGGGTAGAGGAGTTACAAGCATAATAYAAAATTACTGCTTCAGTTCTGTTAGATGGTAATTATCAGTGTTGTTTCTTCAGTATTAGAAATCAGAAGTCACTACAGGAGAAGGAAGGCACATGCWCCTTTCCTGTACTGCCTCCCAGCCATCAGGCAGTCACTGCGGCTTGCATGTTTGCGGAKGGAGGAGTGCTGTCTTTGTGTGGATGAGGTCAGGGAGAGTCAGGAACATCAGTCAACAGAGCAAAGCAACTGACCTGGTTACACTGCAAGAGTTCAGATACCAAGCACGCTGTGCTGAATGCTTTAGAAATACAGTATACTCCAGTCAATCCATCTTAAATGTTTCCAGGTAACATCTGACCTAATGTTTAGTATCAACTCTGAGCTAGTACTTCCAGTAGCCAGCTTAGAGGAGAAAGCTGATGTTGTGGTTGTAAAACTTTTCATGCTTACTAAAGCGTGACTCTTGTCCCCATTTACTGAAGTTTTACACTTAAAACACTAATGTTTACTCTGATTTCTTGGAGAGGCATTACATTTTAAAATAGGTTTACATCTTAACATTCTGTTCAGAATGGATAACATGAATGCAGTGTCAGAAATGTATGATGATCCACTCCTCTTTCTTCTCCCTAACTTCCTTTGTTAGCTCCCTTCCCCCTATTCCCCCCAAGAAAGGTGGGGAGGAGCAAAACCTCCCAAGCCATACAGGCTAACTATTACCAATAAAAAAAAAAAAAAAAAAAAAGAAAAAAAAAAGAGTTATTCATTTAATATATTTAAATTAATGTGATTAACTGAGTTATAACTGAAATTATATTTACAAGTGGGTTTCCATCATATTTGTTACTTGCTGGTGGTTACAAGCAGCGGCCTTCTGTAAAAATAAATTTCGCTTCACTATTTGTTGTACACATGGACACCTTTTTGGAAGAAGGTATATTGCTTGTTTAAGTTTAAATTCCTATTAACTTTTCTTGCATAACCTGATGGTTACTTTTTTTAAAATCAAGTCTTACAGAATTCCCACATTCCTTTCTGCCCTCCTAAATAAAACTCCTTAATTGAATAGAGAATTCTGGTGGGAAAAGTATTAATTATCCAACAGTGAAAATAATTCTTTTTCCATCAACAGAAGACCAATGGACATTTATTGACAAATCTCTCTTACAGAGGGACAACTTTAGCTAACTGTGGCAAACTAACAGTCACCATCACTTACTGCTCCTATATTTCTCTTACATGGTGGGAATACCACTTGGAGTTTGTTACATTTCCTCTAAAATCTCCGTTACTAGTAAATGTTAAGAGTAAATGATGTCGGAGTAATGGAGTGCTAACTTTGCTTTCAAATGGCAGTGCTTGTGCTCCTGGCTGTTTCACAGTGTGTCTAAATGAACGCTCTGTAGGTGTTCCCCTGCTACTCAGTGATGTGACTGAAAATTGAAGCAGTGCACATGCAGTCTCCTGTATGATAGTAGAAGTCTGTGGGGTCAGTAGGACTCTGACTGAAGATTTTACAGAACAAACTGCATCTCCAGAGCYATATGTGAAGGTTTCACTGTCTTTACCTCTGTTGTTGCCAGAACATGTTTTCCCTTTATCTCCCTCTGTCCTCTAGATCTCTCTCTATGAATTCCCCAGAACTTCTACGCTGTTTCATATTTCTGTGTTAGTTTCCTTGTTATTTCTAAGCTGTAAAAGGTAGCATGATGTTCTTGCCATCATTCATGTTGCATGGGAAAGGGTTAGCTCTTGGCAGTGGTACCAAAACTAGTTGGGAGGAACTAAAAGATTTTTCTCGTTTTGTTCTGTATACCTCGACCTTCTTTCTCCCCTGTTTTGTTTCCTTTTGAAGAGGGAGGGCTTTTTCCCCTAGGAGCAGCCTCCATAGGAGAAGTGATTCTGCATTATGTCTTATTAACATGTCTTTATTTGTTCAAAAAGGCAGAGATAGTGTGCTACTACTTAGCGGGTRTGTGTAAAATGTGCCCAACTACTGCTGGGTAGCTAACTAACATGCAAAGGATCCCCTGCAGTGAAGAGATCCACCCAGTCCTAGCATTCARTGGTGAAATTAAGTTTCCAACCAGACGTGTGAAAGTTATCTGAAGTTTAGAAAACATTGATTTTTCTAGTGAAGAGGATTTTTAAAAATGTTTAAATTTGTCATACTTACACAGGGTGTTGGAAACATTCATTCATTTTAAAAATCTGTTATTTACATAAAAGTTCTTTCTTATAAATAATGAAGTAGTCTCTGCAGCTGCTAGATCAGATTTCAACAAATACCGACACAGCAATGCAGTTAAGGAAGCTTCCAAATGCTGTGATTCTGCATTTTAATCCTGGAAGGAAACATTTGCTTCTGTTAGGAATATTCAAAAGTATTATTTTTTTGTTCTCTAGCAATATATAATTGTATAAATGGTCCRCATATAAATGAGACAATATTGCACAGCAGATTTACAACATTGTATCATAGGGTCATTTGTATTAGTTGTATTGTATATAGACTTATAATTAATGCTTTTTWAAAAAATGAAGTGAATGGTTTTCCAAAAACCAAATCTTTTATGCCTGAGTATATTCATTAACATATACGCATGCTTTGTTGAATACAGCCTAATTAAATTTAACTGAGTCTATTTAGATATATGCTTTAACATTAATCTAAATWGTATTCAGATTCTAATGATTGCTTTATAGCTAATAATTACCCTATAGTATTATGTTCATGAGCAATGTTTACTTTTAAAGCAGAAGCTGAGGCGAAATGTGAATTTACTTGAGAAGCTGGTTATGCAGGAGACATTATCATGTCTTGTCGTGAATCTCTATCCAGGAAATGAGGGCTATTCACTGATGCTCAGGGGAAAAAATGGTTCAGGTAATATTTCTATTTAATCTCTAAAAATTAAGAGTTCTCTATAAACTGTTAGAACACRTCGTTGCTTGCATTTAATTGGTTTGTATTTGTTTTGCTTCTGACATAACCACCTGTACAAATTGGTGCTTGCTGTATAATGCTGTAAGGTGCCTTTAGGTGTGCTATATATCGATAGAGTGTGAATTAGTTGGTGTAAGTCTTCTTGATAAACTTCATCTTTGTGTTCTAATGTGTTTATCTTGGGGCAGACTTTCATACAGTCGGTGGATCTTAACTCTAGCCTATCCAAGCTTTGGGGGTTTTAGGGGTTTTTGTTTGTTTTTCTTTCCCCAGTATTACTTATCCTAGCAAGTCCCTATAACTAAGAATCCTATCCGAACCCAATTTTCTCTTCAGTATTGTTCAGCCACTTCCACTCTTATTTCCCCTCAGCTTCCCATCAAATTTCTTTTTTTCCACACTTCCTTATCTGAGTTTCTTTCATTTCAGGTTCCTTCTCTCAAACATTTTTTCCCCCACTGACTCTTATATCTAGGTCAGGCTAAAAGCATCTGCATTCCAGTTTGGTTGCCTCTTCATGCCACCCTATATTGTGTGACGTGCCATATGAGCATAAAGTAAATCATTTGAGAGCAACAATTTGGAGCTGTAAAGGTGTGTTGCCTTTTAGCACAAAGAGCTAAATCAAGCCCTGGAAACAGAAATGGAYATAAAAATGAATTCTGTGCAGTGTGGATTAGTTTCCACCAACCCTGGCTTGTGGCAAGCTTGTTCTAAATTTCACCTTCAAGTTCRAACTAAAAGGCAAAAGAAAAGCAGTATGTTTTGTTTAAATTCAGATTCTGAGACCATTCGGCTGCCTTATGAGGAAGGAGAACTGCTTGAATATTTGGATGCAGAGGAGCTACCRCCTATTCTGGTTGATCTTCTGGAAAAATCTCAGGTGTGAAAGTTTGYTTTTGAAAAGAAATGATGTTTTGTACCCAGGTAGATTTTGATCTTGGAATGCTTCTTATGGGTGTTTCCAAACACATGATGCAAAGATTGTGCATTTGGGGCCATACTATTTCATGCCTACAATAAATATTTTCGTCATATCCAGAAAAAATAATTCGTATGTATGGGAGAGAGATRGAAGAGACAGTGTTATTGTTTATGCTGACAGACTACTAGGATTCTGTACTTYTGCAAAATGTTCCTTGTTGCTATGAAATATGTGACATAGATTTCTTTAAATTACGTTTCTCGCATATGAAAATGCAGTGTTTAAGACATAGATTAGATTTGCCTAGGTACGTAGTAAAGACTACTGATCCCGATAAAACTAGTGAATATTTTTTAGCATACTATCAATGAATAAGCAGCAGGGGTTTTATGCAGTACGTTAATAAGCAGAAGCAACCTCACAATTTGCAGTGACTTGACAGAAATTGCACCAACTAGCGCTGGGGCTGAAGTTTAAGTATATTCTATTTATAAACTTTATCTACAGAACAAAAATGCGAATTCATGATCAGTTACAATTGCATTTAACTTTTTAAAGTAGTAACAAAGGTCAGAATGGTTTCAGGCATCGATACTATCAGTTGTGTTTGGAACAAATATATAGCAAACTCATTTTTGGAGAGGGGAGATGAGACAAGTTGGTAGATATTTGACTATTCACACTTTTTTTATATGTTTCAACTAGGTTAACATTTTTCATTGTGGCTGTGTCATAGCAGAAATACGTGACTATAGGCAGTCTGGTAACATGAAGTCTCCAACGTACCAAAGCAAGCACATTCTTTTGCGTCCTACAATGCAGGTAAGAAGTGCCTCGAGTCGTTCTTCACTGTTCTGGTAATTCCCAGACTAGATATAAACTATTACTTAAAAYAGTCTTTAGCTGAAAGATAACAACCATTCTGTCTTTCTCCTCAGACTTTAATTTGTGACGTGCATTCTATAACAAGTGACAACCACAAATGGACACAAGTGAGTCACCAGTTACTTCTAAGCTTTAAAGTGATGTAGTGGATGTACTTAATTAGTTTRATAAAATTGGATTGGATAACTAATGATATTTTAATTAATGAAAACTGTCAGATTAATGTGCATAGTGGTGCATGGTAGGGAAACAAGAGATAACACACCTAAGTTGAAATGAGAGATTCAGACTGACTATATGAAATGTCTTTTTCACCATGAGGACAACCAAGCAGTGGAACAGATTACCTAGAGAAGTTCATCCAGAGGTTGTCCAGAACTGCTCTRTCCTTAGTGGTTTTCAAGACCTGATGCCCTGAGCCATGTGGGCTGTCCTCAAAGCTGACCATGCTTTGAGCAGGAGGTTTGACTAGAGACCTCTTAAGGCACCTTCCAACCTAAATTATCTTATAGTCCTGCATTCTGTGCTCCAGAGAGCTGCCACATAGACTTGTTAGTAGCGCTTCCTACGTGATAACACAGAAAACAATAGGAATTGCTAAAAGCTTTGATTTTGGTCATGTGGAATGATAGAATGGCTCTAGTTAGTCTACCCTACTTCATTCATCTTCAGTGTACTGTTTCGGGGTGATCCTTGTAATCTAATGATATTATTGCTCCTGAAGCAGCTCTTACCTAATCATATGACTGCAGCAAAGAGTATTGTAAATGATTAGGATTGTGTAGTTAGTTAAATGCTGAAGAGCGTCTCAAAGTGCTTGTTTGTATTACCAGAGGCAAACTCATGCTCAAATTCATTTCAAGTTGTAACTGCAAGTCTCATGTAGGTCATCTTTATGGAATTGATTGCCAGTCCATCAAGAAAAATCACTGGCAGGCAATTGATTTCATTGTCACTACTACTCTGTAAAATCTACTCTTCAGTAGGATGTCTTCTATGATTAGAAACGTCATCCAGAGCTCTGTAACTAGCATTAATGGATAGTAGTAACTGTTTAACATATTTTTTGTCGACTGTCCACAGCAATCTTTTCAGTTTTCTGTAAGATAGTGTGTATGTGCATAGGTTTCTGTAAATTAGAATAGAATTTTTCATATTTTATATATTATTAATATCTGTATATGTTACAGGAGGACAAACTTCTATTGGAGAGTCAACTTATTTTGGCTACAGCAGAGCCTTTGTGTCTTGATCCTTCAATAGCAGTGACCTGCACCACCAACAGACTCCTGTACAACAAGCAGAAGATGAATACTCGCCCAATGAAAAGGTARTTTTCAATTTGCAGTGTGTTAGGACTTGCTTTCAAATTATATGGGGTGCTTCAATGAAAAATACATGCAGGGCTATCATCAAAACTTTGGCTGCTTGTGTGGAGTGCTCAAATTCGTATCTAATTATCTTGGAACAGTCAAGGAATTGTATMTTTTGAAGTGCTCTGCTTTATACTGTATTTCAATTAGTAACATATCCAGTAATATGTGTATTCTTGTATATCAGAAAGATGCACACTTACTGTTTTCGTAATGTAATGAGTTATGTTGCAGTTATCCTGTCAAGACTTTTGCTTAATTCAGATGTAAGATGCAGCAGATGACAGCTCAGTAATCTGAAATATATGAAATGATACATTGTTTATTGGTTTCTGATGCGTTAAAAGCTATGCACAAATTTAACCCTGAATGAGGAAATCAAGGGGATTATTTATATGCTTGAAATTAAGGCTATACAAAAGTGTTGGCATATTAGAGTCACTCTATAAGCAATGTGGAATGTATTGTATACAAAATGTCCCTTTTATGCATGRTTGTTGACTTTTTCTACAAAAGCTTGAAATGATTGGCATTTTTTAGTTAAAAAAAAAAGGTACATTCATTCTGTAGAATGATGAAGTACTAATAATCTGTTAGAATTACCAAAATATATTTAAAACTAGATATGCATTGGAATACTATGCTCCTGTACAACTAGTGGTGCTGCTTTATAAATTGTAAATAGAGAACTTCTTCATTGACCACTAAGTTTTAAATTTAAGCAGAGCTGGATCAATCCATTAGAAAAATATGTAGAGATCTTAAATGATTGTCCAGATATTATTAATGTACCAAAAGTTTCTGTGTGAGACAAAGAATGCAGGATAATACAAAAACAACATGGTAACTTTAACCCTCTAAGTACCTAAGCAGTACAYGGGTTTTTTGGCAGAACTGAAATCTCTAATATACCAGTTTTACAAGCTTGGTAACTTTGTAGATAGTTACTCATTTTGATGATATACTTCCATGTATTTCAAAAATACAGCACAGATTCTTAGAACATGAACAGAATCCTAACAGTTTTTAAAAATCCAAAGTCAAGAGTTTGAGTTACACAGTGTAGTCAAGAAAAACAATTTAAAATGAATGTTTCAGAACCTTTATTTTAGTCTCAATGTAAATAGCACTTTCTTGCATATTTTGTGTTTGTATATAGGCAGTGGGGTATTTGATTTTCATAGTTTTTCAAGCTCATCTATCATTTTCCCATAGGTGCTTCAAAAGGTACTCAAGGTCATCTTTGAACAGGCAGCAGGAAGTGGCTCATTATTCAACTCCACCTCAGCTTAGACTGCTTGACTACTTACAGAAAAGAAAGGAAAGGAAAGGAGCCCAGCAATATGACCTCAAAATTTCTAAAGCTGGAAATGTAAGTGCTTTTAAGACTTAGGTGGATGAACTTTTAACTATTTATTTCAAATATTTAATATGTTAATATTGCTTTGTTTTTGTTCATCTTTAAGTGTGTAGATATGTGGAAACAGAACCCTTGCTACTTGACTGCACCTTCTGAAGTGGATGTAAGTTCAGATGTTTCCAAGATCAATTATTGTTGTATTGTATGAAGAAGGAAATGGCTAAGAATGTCTGGTATCAAATAATGCTAACTTTAAAAATGGGAATGACTTTAACATTTGAAATAGCTTTTCATGTACTGTAAGGTACAAATRCAAACTGAACTACATTGGAATACATCGAAATTTTAACATGATGGTTTGGATGAAATAAATGGTACAAAGTGACTTTCAGTATTGTCCAGCTGTGGGGTGAATAAGCATACCTGTCTGAAGTTGTCTGATGATGTAAAAAATAGAAACAGAAATGAGGTAGATTATTTTAAAATGAGTCACTTAGCTTGGTAGAAATTCCTTACTTTCTGACATGTTATGACACAGTAGGACATGATATTTTCAATAATTTAATATTCTATATGGAGAAATTCTGATTTGAACCTCTTGTGTTCATACTATATGTATGTAAAAGGGAAAATAATCTAGGAGTATTCTTCATTCAGCAACTTAGACATTCTTGGTTTTTGGCACTTCCAGAATATATTCTATTAGTATGCGGATGAGACTAGAAGAGATAATCGTTTTGGCCCAAGCGCAGATTGGGTTTAATAGAGCTGACAGGAGTATGCATTATATGTTTGAAATGATGCAGTAAATTTATACAAACCTTCTCTCCCTTCRCTCTTCCATGGCATTGTATGTGCCAGTATCAGAGTTTAGGAGTTACTACCATTGTCAGATTTCTTAACTATTCCACATTGTGGGCAGTGGTTTAAATTGGTAGTTTTAATCTATGTTTTCCGCTTAACATTTTAAAGTTTAATACAGCAAATATGGTAAAACAGACAAGTGTAAATCTCTGAAGGATCTCCAATTCACTTTTCATGAATGCTGAACACAGAGGGGTGCAGTAAGGAGTATGAAGTTATCTTTGGCTATTTCTTGCACTCACTGTCTAAGAATCTGGTGTTAGCCAGTTTTCAAAACAAGATGATGTGTTGTGTTAACTCTAAATCTGTCTCAGAAAGACTATTCTTGTATTTCTTTTCTAATACTTCCATTTTGTTCAAGGTGGAAAAATATGCCAAAGTGGAGAAGTCTATCAAGCCTGATGATTCACAACCAACTGTCTGGCCAGCACACGTGAGTAGCTTAATTCTTTGCTTAAGACAGAGTCTTTGTTTAAGACAAAATCTTCAAAGTTTAAGACAGTCTTTTCTTGTTTATAGTTAAATTGCTTCTTATTTCAACAAATTTTAAATAATCTGGGAACAGCCTTTACTTCTCCAATTTACTGTCCATGTGTTATATAAATATGAAAAGGAGATTATTACAGGGATTTATAATTGAATATAATGCATCAGGCACATGATTAGTAAATGGAGTAATTTGCTGTTGTTATTCAGTGGAACACAAAGTAAATGAAAATCTGTAAAGTTAGTTCATAAATGTTCATCTCAGTTTTGTAATTAGAGCACGATTGGGAAAGYGGTAACTGTTTGCCAAAGTCCTCCTGTAATGGAATAATCAGTTAAACAAGATACTGTAATTTTCTCAGAGTTTCCAGAAATACAAGGAAAAGCAGCTTGAATTTTCCAAATAACACATGATGTCACTGTATAGCAAAGACAATGTAGTCAATTACAGGGAGCAGTACTTTGTTCAACAAATTGCATTCTTCGCTCACATGATCGTATACAAATTGTTGGAAAAGCTTTTATTAAAATGAAAACAGTTAATTTGGAAAGAGGTTATATTAAATGCCTCTTACAGAAAGCTCTYTCTGCAGTGTTTAAATCAGACCTTAAGATTTAGCACAAATTACAGGATTTGATAAGGAGAAGTCAGTGATTAGTAATAAATCAGTTCATTGGTTCTGTGTAATTTCTGAGGCAAGATACTACTTTATCAGCATCTTTTGTGATGTCTTCATAGTTTCATATTAGCAAAAAGTAATACTTTCCCATCTCTGGAATTTTCATCTTTGATATTCTGTTCAGAACTTTGTATGCAAATGTTTCTGCATATATTTATCCTGTCTGCCTTTCCATATCAGACATGATTGGTGTAGGGTTTGCCATATTTTTGTATTTTTCAGAGTTGGTAGACCTTTTTTCCTACCAGTCATTTAGAGAATTTCTTCTCAAATCGATTTCACTTTAGATATAGAGCACCTTTTTATAGTGTGTTACTTAGCTCTCTTATTTTCTAGAGCTGTGGCATATTTTACTAGCCGTTTCTCTAACTGCTTGATTAAGATTCATTTGGTAATTTTGTTATGTCTTTTAGGAAGTAAAAGATGATTACGTGTTTGAATGTGAAGTTGGTAATCAGCTTCAGAAAACAAAACTGACCATTTTTCAGTCTCTTGGCAATCCGTTGTACTATGGTAAAATTCAGACACTCAAAGCTGATGATGAAAATGATAACCTGTTAACTCCATCACAGTAAGTTGCATTTTCTTTTAAATAGTGCTATGATCTGATAGATGAGAGAAGACAAATAATACGTAGTCTTTTTTGGTCATGAAAAGAAGTTCAGTATATTTCATTCAGGAGTTAGAAATCTGATTTAAGAGTTTTATCTGAAAAAACAGAAAATGTATTTCTCGTATAAATATTCTACAAAGAAAACATACGTTTTTTTTCAAGCAGGCATCATAACTGAATGTTCTCTTTTAGTAAATCTACATGATCTKTGGCATTAAAGCTATACTGAAGAAGATCTCAAATCATGAAGATACTGATAGACATAATTTTGATTAGCCAGAATTGCACATGATTTTGATCTTTGTGTCAAAATCTACCTGTTCCTGTGAAAACATAAGAATTAACCATATTAACCAGAGAAATTTAGCCTAAATAAATAAATGATGAAGGAAAACATGAACTCYAAAGAATTTTAGTCTTCATGTTTGTGATTTTGTTTTGAATCTGCTGTTTTTTGGCTGCAATTCTACAAAGGTTTTCTATTCTTAGCTCTATTCTTTATTGTACACAGTGCCAGATTCTTTCGATAAACAAAGCAGACCCTATACATTCCAGCAAGGCAGATTGCAGTTAGCTTGAACAAACTTTGGTTCAGTTAACCAGTACTGTTTTTATTGTTGTTAATACATAATTCTTATCTATTACTTGTTAATTARAGATCTTAATGGTTTCATACTTGGGATTTTTTTTCCTGGACTACTTTACCTATTTATTGCTTGTTTCCGTTYCTACTACTGATCTTTCCAGAACAGCAGTACTGGCTTACAGTCATGTAATCATGCTGAGAATTGAAAGGAGTTTAAAGGAGTTAGATGCGCAGTTTTGCTTGAAAATCACTACTCTAGTCTGTAACTTTTAAGATACTACCAGTTGAGGTTCATCAGAATTTGTATTCTTGCTGATTTGAAAATCCTAGTATCAGAAGTGAAAGATGTATAACACACTTTCATCACTTGTTGTAAAATAAAAAATGTTTTYGACCTAGAGAAACAGAAAAACCCTACAGATCCTTTTTAAGAAAAAAGTTCTGACAAGTTCTCATATCAAATCTGAAGTAAGAAAATAGTTTGTAAACCATAAGCATTATGCAAAAGAAAAATACTTGATTGAGAGTTTAGAAAAACTGTGAGGAATTTGGACAAATATCAAAAAACGGAAACTAACAGCTTATTATAGAGCTAGAGTTGTTCTTGACATACCCACAATACACTTACGTTTTTTCTATGTGAGCAGATTGATACATTGGTTTATACATACATTTGTTATACTGCTTTTCACAGTAGAGGTTCTGTAGCAAATACTCACTTCCTTTTTTTGGAAATGCAAAATAGAAAACTTTCAATGTCTTTTGCTTTGTAGAGAATTCCTTCTTAAGGGGACCATAAGAAAGACCATAGAATGAGAGCAGAACTTCATCATTACTATACTAGTGTAACCTTACTATAGTATATTGTGAACGTAATTATTAGGCCAAGTTTGTAGTTCAAGCAATAAATAATACCCAGTATACTAAATTAATATCACGTCACTGGGCAGGTCCCAAATGAGAGCAGCATTCCATTCTTTCAAAGCCTTGTGAAACCTATAGAAACATACTCTTCTAGTCCAATTAATGTCTGAAAATGCATTATACGTTTTACATTTCAGGTTCCTTATTGGTTCCAAGACTGATGCTGAAAGGTAAATTAATATACTATGTATGTGCAGTTGGCTTGGTGCTAGAAGATGAATTGCGTTCTCGTAGCGGTTATGATTCTTAATACTGTGATTATGAAAGCAGCTGCGGAACAGACAGGGAAAACATGGGAAATTGATTGTTGTAACAAGAAAAGCATATAGTGTACTGTTTCTACATTTAACATTTGTAGAACTAATGGAGGAGAGGAAATATCTGAATATAGCTTGATCCGTTACCTAAATTCCAAGAATGTTGTTACATAGTGATTTACACAGTTACTGTTAATTACACAAGTAATGGTAGAATTCTGACAGCACTTAACAGAGATGCTTCAGCTTAAGATTTTGTATGGTAAATTGGCAATCGTGAAAACTGTTAATTTGAACTTTAAGTGTAATATTTGCAACAATTTATTTTTGTGATTATTTGATTCAKCTTTCTTAAGAGAAGTAATCTTATTTTTGCAGGAAGTTACAAAATAGCTTTCTAGTATATTTTAGTTGTAAAATGATTAGGAATATCAGTTCTGACCTCAGAAAAATGAGACAGCAAAATAAGTATTTCTTCAAATACTTTTCAGTATGGATCACATTAGATACCCATGTGCTTTGTGCATATGAATACAGAACCTTTAAAAAGCAACTTCTCCTAGAACTAGTCATATTTTTGTGCCTTCATAGGAGATCTTGAGGTGGTATACATACCATAACCGTCCCCCATTCTCTTCTTACATGCCTGACAGAAAGATGAATCCTTGATTTGGTTGAAATTCAGTGTTTTTTGTTTTAATAGATAACTTTGAATAAACTTTTTTTTTTTATATTTTCTACTTCCTCCTTTGTGCTGATACAAACTTCAGTGTGTTTTGCTGCAAGCTGCACTGGGGGACTGGTTGTCCAAAATCTGAACAGTAATACGGGGATATAGTTTTACCTGGAATTGATTTCCCAATCATGTTTGCTCTGTTGTGCAAATCCTCCTATGAGACTAAGCAGTTGGGTTTCAGAGACTGGGGCAGAAGAAATAGTGAAAAGAGGAGGGATGGACCACCTTTCTGAGTATGCAGTATTTTCTTACTCTGGTTCCACTGTTGCTTTAAGCAATTCAAAATCCCAGCTGCTGAAGGAAGGACATTATCCTCTTTCCTGTGGCATGTATCCTGAGTACCTTCCTTATGCCAACATAAGTGGTCATGTAAGCGACCTGCTGATCACTGCATTTGGTATAGCACTGCATCAGTGCTATACCAAATTAAAATTAGTTCATTACACTTGGGTATAATGAACTAAAGTATCTCATCGTATCTCCTTACTTCGTAGTGTATTCTGCTCACATTTGTGAAACAATGTTCTCAATTTAGTTTTTTCAACTTAATTGTGAGATGTGATATTTGATTTTGTGGAACAGTATTTCAGACTTGTTTGTCTGACATTATTGACACTTTATATTTCTGGGTACATCATTGCTAGTAAGTCTCCTAGAAGGAGTTTTGGCTGTGCTGATACTCAAAGAAGAAAGGACAATTACTTTCCCTGTGATTCTTTGAGATACACTGAGTATGGACTTTCAATCCATCCCTTGCTTTTGGAGTCCTCATCTAACATTGACTTCAAATTGAAGGAGGGTTGACCATTCTATATGGAACATAAATAAGCACAGGATGCATAAACCCAGTGAACACAGCCTTATAAAGGATTCTGGGTGCATGCGAAGGAAATGGATCCTAAAAAGCTAGAGTTACTTTGGGGAAGGGATCTGTTCTGTCTTCTCTCGTCTGTTCCTCCAAAGCAGTGTTTCTTGATCTTAGATAAAACAGCTTGCTCTCTGATTCAGCTTCACTGCAGGGAACTACTTTATTGAAAAGTTGATAAGTCACATTAGAAAAAAAGTAATAAAAGTAAATGGAGCAAAAAAAGTAAATGGGGCAAATCTAAGCTAGAAAATAAAACAGGAGGACAGAGCAGAAAAGTTTTATTAGATGTTTAAATTTGCTAATATTTTTTAATTTTTTTATGTCCTCATTTGTTTCAGAGTGGTGAACCAATATCAAGAGTTAGTACAAAGTGAAGCTAAATGTCCTGTGAAAATGTTTCATAATTCAGGTGGATCAGTCAATCTTAGCCATCTTTCTCCAGGGAAGGAAATGGAAGTGAGTTTACTGAGTCTTCCTTTTCTTATATTTGCACTTGATTGTTGAACTACTAGAAGGATTTTTGCTAGCCATATTTAAAAGTAAAATAATCTCAAAATTTCTTCTGAAGGAATTTTAAACACAATATTGTTGTAATCAATTGTTCGGGATAAGTACATGGTAAAGAGGTTGGAGAAAAGTACTTTYATTTTCACTGATGACAGTTTCTATTGTAGTCTATGTACCCTATTTTCAGATGTGTTTCAGATAGCAGTATAGGAAAATAACTGCACTTTATGGTACAGGCCAATAAACATAGAATCAGATGTAGCAGCTGAGCTTTTTCTTTTACCAAAAAAGTAATAAAATACTTTTATCTGAATTTGAAGAGATGAATTTTCAAAAAAAAAATCTGTAAGGCACCTGTGCTTGTATGTACAGATATAATATAGATTACTGCATTCCCWGTTCTTATACCTGTTGACTTTGCCCTGTATTTATTGACTTCTGCTGAGTTTCTTGATCAGATTCAGTAAGCTGTGTATGAGTTTCAATAAATTGGGACTATTCACTTGGCTGCGTATCTCCCTTAAATACCTACTTTTAACCTACAGTAACCTTTCTTTGAGAGAGTTCTTCGTGTTAGCCAGCAAAGTAAGCAAAGGCCAGCAGTTGCAGAGGGGAATTCATATGTATACATATGTATGAATTCCCCTCTGCAACTGCTGGCCTTTGCTTACTTTTGCGTACATATGTACCTATGTGTATATATAAACATATACATATGTAGGTGGTGTGTGTATTTGCATATATGTGTGTGTGTATTAAAATCACAGACGTTTGGGTTGGAAGGGCACTTCTGGAAGTCATCTTGTCCATCTGTCCAAACCTCCACTGAAAGCAGGACCAAACTTATTCAGGTTGCATTATTAACAATCTAGACTCAGTTTGAATCATAGAATCAGTAAGGTTGGAAGGGACCTCTGGAGATCATCTAGGCCAACCTCCCTGCTCAAGCAGGGTCATCTAGAGCATGTTAGAAAGGGTTACATCCAGGCGGGCCTTGAAGATCTCCAGAGAAGGAGCTCCAAAACCTCTCTGGGCAACCTGTGCCAGTGCTCCGTCACTCTCACAGGGAGGAAATTCCCCCTCATGGTCAGGCGGAACTGCCTGTGCTTCAATTTCTGCCCATTGCCTCTTGTCCTGTCACCTGGGACAACTGCAAAGAGTTTGTCCCCGTCCCCTTGACACCCTCCCTTCAGGTACTTGTACACATTGATAGGATATGCCCCCCTCAGGCTTCTCTTCCCCAGGCTGAAGAGGCCCAGCTCTCACAGCCATTCCTCATAGGGCAGATGCTCCAGCCCTCTGGTCATCTTCATAGCCCTAGGCTGTTTAGAATGGTGCATTAGTCTTTAATTTCAGAATTAAATAAGTATTTTCYACAGTACCAAAAAAATAATCCTCAGGAGATTCATTTTTGTAAAATAAATAAATAAAAAGTAATTGTAATTACATTACATTAGAAGCATTTATTTATTTATTTATTTAATGAGAATCAGTGGAGGCTGAACTGTCTGGGAAGGTTGATTGAGTGTAATTGTGGATTCTCAGATTTGTTAGCCTATGTGCATCTAAGTTGGGCTCAAGCAATGAAGTACTCTATTCACTGTATTGGGAGCCTCAGTTTCTGGTTTCAATATCTAACATTAGGTAGCGGACTTTATGTTTTTTTTAAACAACTGTTTTCATTTACGGAATACATGGCTTTATATGTAAAAATACATAGATTATACCTGTAAATGTATTTTCATTGTTGTTTTTGAGCATAATTTATGGAAGTAGGGTTTAGGGTCCATTATGAGTGACTGAGAAAAACAGATTTGAGTAGCTGAAATTAATTCCTGCTTAAACAACCTGAGAGATAGAGAGCTGGAACTGTATAGTTTGGAGAAGACTGAGGGGGAATCTTATCAATGTATATAAGTATCTGAAGGGAGTATGTAAAAAGGATGGGCAAGACCTCTCTCAGTGGAGCCTAGTGACAGGACAAGAGGCCACGGGCACAAACTGAAACACAGGAGGTTCCCTCTGAACATGAGGAAAAACTGTCTACCATGCTCTAGGTGACCCTGCTGAGCAGGGAGGTTGGACTAGATGATCTCCAGAGGTCCTTTCCAACCTTACTGATTCTGTGATTCTTTACTGTAAGGGTAACAGAGCACTGGAATGGGTTGCCCAGAGAGGTTGTGGAGTCTCCTTCTCTGGAGATACTGAAAACCCTCCTGGACACAATCTTGTCTGACATGCTGTAGGTGACCCTGCTTGAGCAGAAGGGTTGGACAGATGCTCTCCAGAGGTCCCTTCCAACCTCAACCTTTATGTGATTCTGTGTGATTCTGATTCTGTCACACTTCCATTTGTGAGTAGGTGCCAAGAAAGACTTCAGAAAAAGGGAGAAAAATAAAACTCCTGAGTTTTTTTCAGCTCTGCTTAAATTTTAGCAGCACTTTGGAGTTTCTTCTTGATAGTAAGCATTCTGTCTACAAAGAATCAGTCATAGGGTTATGGTTTAGAAAAAATCTTAAGTTTCAAAGGCATTCTGTCATGATTTTGAGAATTCTAATACAAATAACTTGGATTGTTAAACTTTCATGTCAAATATATGGAAGCTCACATCATTGCTAAGGTAGTGCTAATTTCTCTTTCCTCCTAGCAGCCAGAAAGTATATCAGGCTCTGTTCAGTCTTCAGTATTGGGGAAAGGTGTAAAACACCGACCTCCTCCTATCAAATTACCTTCAAGTTCAGGAAGTAGCTCTTCAGGTAATTATTTACTGGCTTCAGTGTCTCCTTTCCATGTGTTCTGACTATTGTAAAGTGACATACTATTACTTTAGTAAAATCTTTTCACACATCAGATAATGACTTTTTAATTAAGAGCTTTATAAAGCATCACTCTGTTGATTTCCAATTACATTGTTCAGGAATTTGTGTAGTAACAGGTTAGCATCAACTCATAAAGCCATAATGTATTTTAATTATGCTTTTTCAGGTAATATTTTTAGTCCACAGCAGTCAAGTGGCCATCTAAAATCCCCAACTCCTCCTCCTCCTTCTAAGCCTCCTGGTCTTTCTCGGAAACAATCTATGGATCTTAATCAAGTTAGCATGCTTTCTCCAGCTGCCATGTCTCCTGCGAGCTCTTCACAAAGTGAGTCACGACCTAAATTCTCCATTAAATCTTAGGCTTTTGCATAAATGCTTCTTGAGATAAACTTCTTAACCTGTGGAATGATGAAATTTAAATGTACAGTGTACCCTAAATTGTATAAGTTGTGCAGCTTCAGGCAGGTCTCTTGTTCACTGTATGTATTTTGTTTATTGTAATTGTGTTTGTTTTTCTGTATATATGTATGCACCCTTTGTGTATACGTTTTAATATATTTTATGCAATTACTATGATCTCCTCTTTTATGAAAGGGTGGTAGATAATGTGACAACATACAATTCCAAAGTGTAGATTTTTCCTCTAGTGTAAAAACAGTATGTTAGATCAGTTTGCCTTTACATAATTTAAGCGTTTGTTTTTTAAAAAAAAAATGTTATAGGAGCTGGTGCAGTTGTATCTCTATGTATGTATATAATCTGATCAGTCCCAAGGTGGTGATACAATAAACTATAAGATGACTTTTTAAAACACTCCTGCACTGTTTTACAAATCATTGCTGATTGCAAGTGTGATGGTGATGATGCTGATGAGGATGATAGCACCATATTCTCAGGTGTTAAAATGTAAATTTCAATAACAAGTGACATCCTAGTTTAATTTTTTCATTAACACTGATAGGGTTATTATAATCAGAGATACAGATCATAAACAGTTTTTAATATGTATGCGTCCTTAGGGATTTTGTTAACAGATTTGTACAAATAGAGAAATCACAAGTGCAATTTTTCAATTTTTTATGAATAATTGTATACTGAACATTCCAGTATCCTGCACAGTATTATAATGTGTTTTTTGCATTAAATAATTTGAAATCTGGATAGCTCAAAGGGTGTATTTTTTCTGCTTTCTTGTTTTGCACAAAGAAAAACAAAAATCTTAAAGTTTTCTTCTAACAGATTTACCCACATTTTTTATGTTACTGCTATGGATTGTGTAAATCTACTGCACACAGTTGTTACTGTAAATAAGGCTCTGATCACAYCTGGACATTCACATTTCTTTCTTTCTGCAGGACGTGAAAGCTTAAAAAAACCCCACACCTCGAGCTTTTTTTTTTTTTTTTTTTTTTTAATCCTATTGATAAACTGTGCTTAGTGCATCCACAACAAATATAGCTATACATACTACATTTAAGCAGAAGGAATTACACAGTAACTTTTAAAGATGCAGTATTATCCTCTATTAAAAAAAATTGTTCTCTTTATTTGACCAAAATTTGGCAAGTGGGAATTTAACTGTGATCAAATTTAGATTGACCTCACATTTACTGAAATAGTATCTGTTCTTTGTTGACTCTGTTGTTTTCCATATGTTTTTTAACATGATGCAATTGTGCAGGCAGTGCATATATAGTGTATGTTTAACATTTTAGGACAAAAATATTAATTAGGTTAAAATGGTCACTAAGAAAAACTGTTTTATTTTGACTTAAATATTTCTGAATAGAGTTATGACTTAATATGCCGGAAATTTTGGAGGGATGATGCAAATTTGTGTTCGGTTTAAAGAATTAAGCATGGAGAATGAGGTTTTTCTGTGATATACTGCATCCTTAACAATGAGTGCGTGCTGCAACACTCATGTCGTATAGAAATTAACACTTGCAGTTTTAAAAAATGGAACAAATTGTCAGTGCTAAATAAGATTCCATTAACCTTATTATACAAAAAGGACTGGCCTTTTATAACAAACTAGCACTTTTTATTTTTCTCAATGAGCAGGGTCTGGAACTCCTAAACCATCTACTCCTACTCCAACCAACACCCCTTCATCGACCCCACACCCTCCTGATGCTCAGAGCTCAACTCCTATTACCCCTTCTGCCACCCCTACTCCCCAAGATTCAGGCTTCACCCCTCAGCCCACTTTGTTAACCCCATTTGCTCAGCAGCAAATGTCTCTGAGCCAGGCATTGCCTGTAATGACCATTCCTCTTTCCACCATGGTAACATCCGTTACTACAGGAACATCCTCCACCCAGGTCATGGCAAACCCCGCAGGACTTAACTTCATCAATGTAGTGGGCTCTGTGTGGTAAGTTCTTTGTTACGGTGGTTTCTTAATTTATCTTTACGGCCRGGGGGAGGGGATTGGAGAGGTGTGTTGTTTTTTTTTTTTAACTGAGAATTGTGCAGCAGATATTAAGGTAGATATTTTTCAGGATGTGCAATACAGAAGGGTCATTCATCTTGTAATTATGATCCAAAGAACAATTGGAAACTACTTTATTACTGAAATTTAAGGTATCTACTATCAAAATGTTGAAAAAAGTATAGAGCAACTTGTACTTTGAGTTATTAAGGTGATCATTTCATAAGGTTTACCTCTAAACTTAAGTATTTTTTGAGGTTTGCTCTTTTAGGAGTTTGATTTTTTTTTTAATTAATCATAGGAGAGGAGGTGAGATCATATTCAGACCATTCTGAATAAAAAATGGAATGAAATGCAATATTAAAGTCTCTGTGAAGGAAAATACTATGTAAAATATTTGTAATAGGAAATCAGCAAATCTAACAGTTGCTTAAACATTGAAGTTAAACTAACTTTGATCCTTAAAACTCATTTTGTGGTTAAAGAATGCTGCTGTCGAGAATAGATTATATGATATAAGAAGACTGCCTTAAAACTAAATGAAATTTCACGATCAGTGTAAAAGATCAGTGCAATTAACTTGTGCTTCAATGCAAGTGTRTATATTTGAATTCCTCATTTAAGATGGTCAGCAGTTTATCACTGTTGATTCATTAAGCAGGCTTTTAATGGTGCAAAAGGAAAATAGGAACCTGTTCTTCAGCTTTGTTACAATAGTAAAATGGTTTTGAAGACTGATCTCCAAGCTTTCTAACATTTCTAGAATAAAAGAATCACTTATGTTTTATTTTCCATTGGTTATACCAAAACAAAAATTTTATATGTGGAGAAAATGGATCTACATTATTTGTTACACCTCAGTTTGTTAACARTTTTTAAAGCTGCCTTCAAGCTTAATCTGTAATTCCATTTAGAGCAAACAACTGAGTTTTTGGCATGAGATAGAGGGAAAATATTTAAATCATTTACTTGTACCTCTTGGGTTTGATGTGTTGTCTTTCCTCTTCTACAGTGGAGCACAGACATTGATGAGTGGTTCAAACCCTATGTTGGGGTGCAACACTGGTGCCATAGCCCCTGCAGGTATAAATCTGAGTGGCATTTTACCATCAGGAGGTCTGGTACCAAGTGCGCTGCCTGCTGCAATGCAGTCTGCCTCTCAAGCAGGTTAGTGTGMATAAGTAAAGAAGTCATCCTTCGGATAGGGGCAATGTGAAAACATTCTATGAGAACAATGGACAAAAGGGGATGTTGTGTGAACAGAGAAATATGATGACCTAAGCTTAGGAACAACGTAAATATTTTTGCCTCCTAAGTTTAGGCTATTGAGATTGTGATTTTGAGGCACTAAACTGGGGAAACATACTCTACATCTGGACTCTATATTTAGTATGCMTAGCAGGAAGTTTGAGTTAAACTGCATTTCAAATTTAGATGCAACTTTGATAATCATGACTGCCAGAAAAAAAGGCATGACAGAGGCCTCCATCTTCAAATGATTGTGGTGTTTTATTCTGTCACTGATACTGCTTTATTCTAGTAAAGCAGTTAATCAGTTCCTTATTGCTTTTAAGTATGATTGTACAAATCTATATGCCTGAGTATTATTTAAATGATTACTTAATTCTATTAAGTGTTTTTGAGAATATAATAAAGACAAAGCCCTAATGTATGATTATGGAATCAGAAGGATAGAAGAGACTTTGATAGCTGTCCCTTACACTAAAACATGACCAACATTTATATAAACTGTCTTTAAATACCTTCACTGAAGAAGATTCCAGTCTCCCTCAGGAGCTGTTCAGAGTAGTTCACTATCCGTACAAAGTGTTTCCTTCTAATTACAATGCATCTCCTTAACTGTGAATTAAATTATTTCTTTTATCCTATTCCTTGCAGACGTGAGAAACAGTTGATCACTTCTCTTTACCTTCTAAATATCAGAAACATGCTGTCATGTCCCACATTTGTCTTCTCTTTCTGATAGGTCGTATTTTTCAAACCTTTCATAATCCTGTCACTCTCTTCTAGACTGTCCAATTTGCTTACATCCTTCTTAAAATGTGATACCCAAAACTGGATACAAGCCTGAGCTTGGCTGATTTACCACTGTGGAGCACAGCAGAATAACTGCATCTCATCTCTTTCACAACATTCCTGTTAACATTTCCCCAAATGAGGTCTGCCTATTTTTATTTGTATTTTTTGCAACAGCAATTACATTAGCATAAGAATGGCTATACTGGGTTAGGCCGAAAATCCATCCAGCTTATATTCTGTCTCTGACAGTGGCCATTAGACAATAGGGAAGAGCATAAGACCAGGCAAGTATAGAGTTATACATCCCTTGATGTACAACCYCCACCTTTTCTGGCAATCTGCAGCTTTGAGATGGTCTCAGCTAAAGACTATCCATGTGGATCTTTGTGTTTAATACCCCTTGCTCAATTTTTATTCTGTGGATTTATCTATATTTATTTATTGCTTTTTGAAACTATTTATATTTTTGGTATCTACAGCATCTTGTAACAGTGAGTTTTATAAATGTGCACTGTATGTGAAGAGGTTGTCTTTATAGTGTGTGATATTGATGTTTCAGATATATTTGTGATTTACTGTAATTTCTCATATCCTTTCTTGCTGTATAGATGCAAATCTGATTACTCACCATGTTGTACCTGTTCATTTGTCTTTTTTGAATTTATTATCACTGATTTTTGGACTTTTTTCTCCAATTTATTAGTATCCCTTTTAGTTCTAATCCTGTCCTTACWAGCACTATTAAATTTTAACAGTTTTGATGTCATTCACAGATTTTACAAACACTGTTGTCCGCATAATAAATGGAAGTGATTTGAACTAGGTCTGAGGCAGACCTCTGAGGGATTCTATTTGACAATCACTGTTTTATTGAAGCATTTTAATCAAGCTCGTAGCTTACTACATACAAACTGTTTTTTGTTGAGTTTTTTATTATAGCTTAGAAGAATGCCATGTGGAATAATGGCAAAAGCTCTACAGAAGAGAAATGTCTTCCCAGAAGCTTTTGCAGGGAGGACAGTTGTTAAAATTTGGGGTATTTTTACTTTGTTTAGTTTTTTAATGATTGGTGCCACTTGCCATGTTTAGAATTTTCTCTCTAGAGAAACTATAAGAACTTGCTATGTCAGTGAGTCCTCAGATACTTCTGAATTTACAAACTTTAAAAAATTAAAGCCAGGAGAAGAGTCACTGAAGAATAACTGCTGTAATATTCTCCACATTCATCTTTGTCATAAATGCAGCAACAGGTTATAGGGTTTACAATGTACCGTGTTTAGTAGTGGTACAGTTTTCTTTCTGTTTAGCCAGCACTAAATATGAATCTGGGTAACTATGCACTTTTTTACTAGGGAAAATGCAACATTGTGTTTCAGTGTTAAGTTTCAGCTTGCTAGTTTCCACCTTCCAAATATTTAGAAATAACCCTAGTGAAAGGGTGTATTTAATGCAACACACACGTAGTTAAGTAATTTCCTTCTACTAATAAAAAGATGTTTTCTTTAACAGGCGGCCCTTTTGGTTTGAAAAATGCATCAAATCTTCGGCCCTTAAATCTCCTACAGGTAATTGATACACTTGCACGCACTAACCATGATAATTTTTTGTATTGCTCTGGAAATGTTTAGTGCTTTTTACACATCGGCCCCCACAGCTCTTAAAAAACTTGCAATAAATGGCTTATTTCTGAACACTATCTTCTATCACTTAAAGCAAGAGAAAAAGCTGGTTCTGTAAAGATAGCAAGTGGAAACAACATTCTCAGCTCACTACAAAGCAGCTATTTCTCAGTAAGAATATAAAAATGCTGACATTTGAATTCAGGAGATTAATCCTCAAATCCCATTTTCTATTTTCAGCTTAGGCATTTAGTGCAAATAATTCTAAAACTGAAATTATGCCTATTTGAAAAGTACAAAACAGTACAGCAGAATTACTCATGGTTACATGTATAGGCCTAAAAGCTGAGCTGAACATGCACCAATAGGTGCAGTAATTGCTTTAAAAGAGCTTCTGGTAATGGAAATAGAAGTCCGTGTAAAACGGTGTTTATAGGTTCTATAAATATTTTCTTTAAACACAAACATGTACAAAAGATGCTAATTATGTCAGAGTGTCACATAAAAGCATAGCGGGAAATGTTCATGGAACTGGATTTAGTTCCTGGATCTTGAAGTCATCTGCAAGTTACAGCTGCAGAGGTACAGCTTCCAACTTCCACAGATCCCAAGTTCTACAAAAAAAAAAAAAAGAAAAAAAAAAAGTTTCACAAGCACCATGCTTCCAGAATTTAGTACCACTAAAAGGTCAGCCACAGCTTTGGTACTTCCTCCTACTACTCCTGTACACGCTCCAAAAGCATGGAATAGGGCTGGCACAGGAGGCAGTTATGCCAGTATAGAGCTATTCTGTAAAATGAAATGTTTGTATTTGTGATTCCAAATCAAGTGTATCCACTCAGGCTACCACTGACATCTGTGTAAGTCAGGAATAATTTTGTTGAAATCAGTGCAATTAATACTATAAAACTGGAGTGAGATGAATCAAGACTGTTTAATTTTAACATTTCGTGCATCAGACTGCAATTTATGGACTGGAAACATCTAACCACAGTGGAATATTCTGAATATGAAATTAGTATACTGTGCTTTTGGAGAATATACATCTAGCTTTTGTGCAATCTCTACTATTTTAATTAAAGCGGAATAATAAGAATGTATTTTGCTGTAGAAATATCTAGCTACAATTAATGCAGATTTGTTTTCTGAGCATGAGGCTTTCTCACAAACAACAGCAATTGTAAACTGATTCATTTTAAAGGATTTTTTTCAAAATCTCCAAGGAGTGCATCATTATCAATATCATTCATCCTAGGACAATGGGCAACTCAGCAGTTTGATTGAATTATGCCTTTTGTTTTTAATCTTCAACAGCTTCCAGGTGGTTCACTTATTTTTAACCCACTCCAGCAACAACAGCAGCAGCAGCTGTCACAGTTTTCTCCACAGCAACAATCTCAACAGCCTACAACCTGTAGTCCTCAGCAACAGGGAGAACAGGTGTGTGCTAACAGCCCTCAGTCTGGGGTGCTTGGATGAAACAGTTTCTCCTATTCTCCCCAATCTCCACAAGTAAATAAGCCTTTACAGAACAGATCTGAAACAGATGTGGGGAGGAAAGTGCTCCTCCAAATCCTTCTGAAACTGCAAAGACTGCAGTGGCTTTGTTGCCATGGCTGGAGCTGGGTCATATTTATTTATATCCTGAATAAAAGAATAATAGCAAAAACTGGGTAAGCATTGTCTTACTCTAATGTGAAGAGAGACAGCCCACTGTATGAGTGGTGTGTTGTGCTGTGTCGCACCTAGCAGATACCATACACTTCAGATGAACAGAGAAGAGACACAGCACAGGATTGCTAGAGAGTAACTGGAATTCCCTACTCACACTGTTGGGAGTTGCCTTAGGATCCTCACTGCTGTAGTTTAACCGAATTGTTCTCTCTGCACCCAAGAAAGTATCAGTTGGCTTTAAAGTTGTAATTTTAAGTTTGCTCTACTGCTGCCTATAATCAGTGTTAAAGGCTATAATCACTGAAGAAGTCTAAACTCTTGATGGAGACTGATCTGTCTGTTTTCAAAACACCAAATTTTGAGTGGTTGGTTCTACCTGTACTTAAAATCATACCAGGACTAACGCAGCAATTGGGGAAAACTGTAGCTGCTCTGCTATTGTGTTCTTTATAGTTACAAACTCCTTTGTCTCCTGGACATTCAAAACTTTCATTTTTCCAAGCAGTTTCCACTGGATACACAAATGTTTGTCTTAATTTTACTTGAGCTACTGCAGACTGTTCATAAATAGGATGACTGAATATTAAGAGTATCAGTCTAGTATTTTATGTCTTTTATGTAAGTTGGTTTCTTAAAACGTTTCTGTGGCGTAGAGTCTCCTGTGTCACAGGCCTTGTTCTGGAACGTGTGACAGTTTAATGAGAGACTTCTAGATTTATTCTCAGAATCCAAATGTCAGTTACTAGATGACTTTTTTAAAACCTGCAAGCTGGTGCTCTTAGGATTTCTAGATGTTGAATTAAAGACATTCACAAAGGCTGATTTGAGCCTAGTACTTCCTACAGCAAAGTTCTTCTGAAGGAARTCAGTCTCTCAGTATTGGTTAACTTGTCCCTAAGGAACTTCTTTCTCACCACAAGTTAAGAGTAGGATTAGGGTCATTTGGCTAAAATAAGCAATTAGAAATACTAGATTCTTTAGCTTTTAGTAAGAACAAGAAGTGTATTTGTTCAGAGTGTGGTAACCCAAATGCTTAGTGGAAAAAAACTTCTGCCAACAGAATGTCGTCTTTTCTCATACTTAGGGATTTTCTGTGCAGACGTTGGTTCTATGACTGATTTGTTACACAAAAAAAAAAAAAAAAATTAATACACACTACCATAACACTTTCTTTAATGTGCAGTCTTTTGGCCAAGTTTACCTAGATCTTAGTGGCATTATTTCATATGGTTATTCTAAAGAAGTACTACAGCAGCTCAAACTTGTTTCTTGTTTCTTTTTTCCCCTTATGATTGATAAACCACTCAGCTTGCTTGACTCACATATGTAATATGCTTAAGCACCTTCTCTCTAGATTTTTAAATTTATACATAATACAAGTTCTAAAAGAGCCATAATTTGGCACTCATTGACCTTAATGGGCTCTTAATTCAATTTGTGTGATTAATGAGAGAGATGCTTTGTTTTGAAAAACAAATTTTAAAAGCAGGGGGATTTTTTTCATGAAACTAAGGAAAGTGTGGCACAATCTGAACTTGTGAATATAAATTTGAGACTTGTCGCATTATGATTAGGATTTTTGCATATGGGTAGTCTCAGTTGACGATTTCAGTGGTGGGGGTGTAGGAAATAAAATGTGATAGGATTAGAAACATGAATGGTAGTCTCTGTTGACAGTTGCTGGGGAAGCTGACCATCTGCCTGGGCCTTCTGCTAGGTAACAGGCATAATGCTGTCATTTCTCCTAGAGCTGTTTTGGGGGTTTCAGCATCTGTATGTTCCACTTCAGTAGTGATTACATTGCCTGTATCTGCACACATTATAAAAAGTAGAATTRAGAGTTTTAAAAAGGCATTTCAACCAGCTTTCTTTATTGATTGTTGCCAAAGTTTGGTAATAAGGATCAAGCTTTTTCATTTTTGCTAGGGGTCTGACCAAGGTCCATCCAATCAAGATCAGGCATTAGCTGCCCAACAAGCTGCTGTAATTAACCTGACTGGAGTAGGGAATTTTATGCAACCTCAAGCCACAGGTATGTGCTTGCTGAGCCTCCTTTTGTACTTGTGTTAATAAATTTATACTGAAATGAAGTTTGGTCTTAAAGTAGTCTTACAGTAGATCAGAACATTTTACTTTATTATCAGCAAATGAATTATACAAGAAATAGTTTCTTTCAAAGCATGCACTTCTCTGCTTTGTTTAGCAGTTAAGCATAGTAAATTGATCATCTTTAAAGGATATGGATGTAAGTCACACTTAATACAAAAAGAAAATACAGAAAATTTTCATGCCAGACTTCATTGAGGAATGTTTCTTTAACTGTGCTTAACATCCAGTATGAGAAAGTTCTTTTTGTGTCTCTACATGCACTTCATAATCTAATTACCTTCTAACTAACYGAGTATGTATATCACATTTTATTCTGTATTGTTTCCAATTTTACTTTGAAACTAATTCTACTGASTCCTCTTTTTGTTACTTTCTATTCCTGTGTCTTCCTTTTCTAACCCTGGYAAACTCAACCTCACCTCTTTGACCTGCCTGCTTCCCCTTTTCCTTTTCATAGTGTTGTCTCAGCTTGGCTCTGCCATGAACAGACCTGAGCAAAGCCTTCCTCAGCAGAGACTCCAGCTCTCTTCTGCCCTACAACAACAACAACAAGCCTTGCAGCAGCAGCAGCAACAGATACAAGTAATCCAGCAACTTCACTCTGACTGCATTTAAAAACAAATATAATAATTCTCAGCTCCAAACCAAAAAATTGTGCCTCTTAGATTTTTTTTTTTATTATTTATTTATTTATTATTTTTTTTTACTAATGTCTTCATGGTCTCTCAACCAGCAAAACATTTTGGCAAACTACATCTTGAAAGATTTAAGAATTTGTTGTTATCTCAGCTTGGAGCACTGAATTTATTTTTATTCATTGAAGCCATCCACCTTCCTGATTTGATAACATTCAAGGAGTGCTTGTGGCACRTTAAAAAAAAAATAGCAGGTGCCATTAAGATTTCAGAATAATATAACAACATGAACTGTAAGCACCTGTAAGTTCAAATGTAGCACAGCTCCAGTTAGTACATGGAAAAAGTAGCTCTGGCAAAGCATTCCTTTAGCATACTGTCATTCAGATGCTTTATAAAGAAGATCTTAGTATTCTACCACAGTCTCCTTCAGGTGATACATGTGGAAAAGACATAAACTAAAGAAATACTATGCTAAAAATGTACTGCTTAACCAAACAGATTCACTGAAGTTGCTGAGTTACTGCAGTTACTGCAACTGAGAGGGCAGGCAAAGAAACAACACTAGGTATACGTTTAAAATGTTTGATACACCCTCAGCAGGCTTCTGTGCCACTGGTGCTGCTTGACTGTATTTATTGCCCCAGTATGTGGTGTATTCCTTTTTGTTAACCCTGTACTTTCTCTCAATTTATTTCATTTTTCCCTTCCTGTCATTCTTCCTGAGAGGAAAGGTAGCTACAAAGCTAACTCTTAACAAGCTTTTTTTTTTTCCCCTCCTTTTTCATGGCAGCAGTTGCGATTCTTGCAGCATCAAATGGCTATGGCAGCAGCAGCAGCACAAGCAGCTCGCCTACGACATCAACAGCATTCAGGCAGCCACTCAAAAAGTAAAAGGAAAAGAGGCATGCCGGCTCCTCCAAAATCCTGAGACTTGCATTTGTTCATAATTAATGATTCAAAGGGGATTTTCTATGTTTAAAAAGGAGAAAGCTTAAAAACAAATCAGTGTTTTACATTGCTGGTGGGAAAATGAACTTTTGAAGTTACACTGAAATAAATGAAGCTGTTTTAGGGAACCAAAGCATCTATAAAGCAGCTAGGGCTTGGTTTCCTTAAGTCGTTTAATTTTTTTTAACAGAATGTTTTATCCTGTATTTTTTACCATTCAGCAGCACTGTATATAGTATAAGGGTGAAAATCATTTTAGAAAAAAWGAACTTTGTAAATGTAGTATTGGTATTTGTTTATTTAGTATAAAAGGTTTGTGAACACTGTAACAAATACAATTTTTACAAATCCATTTTTGAAAAGATCTTGCCTTTTGTTCATTTGGGTTGTATACTTTTTATCACTTTGTCAATCAGCTTCTTTACTTCTTTGTGTCTTGTAACAGCTCTGGTGATACAATCCTGAAGTTTGGCTCCTGTCAGAGGACTTCCACCTAAAAATTAAAAGAAAAATTTGATTTTCCCCTTACACTTTGGTTAGGTTTATTTAAGTCTGTTTTCCAATTGGAAACATTAAATAATACAGTAATTCTTGTGACCAGCATCTTAGATATGGGGCATATATAGCTTCCCCAGCTATACTGAAGCTGTCAAGCTTGCTTTAGGTTTTAACTAAAAGAGACTTTGCACAAGATTAATCCTTTGCTACATATAAGAATATATATATATAGGGCTAACGATGACTTTTTTTWAAAAAAATCTTAGGTCTTACTACCTTTTTCAAACTTAATTTCAAGCGCAATGATTTAAGCACTCCATGTGACCATCTGTTATCATAAAGCAGACACATTTTGCAAATAAATGTAGGTAAAGCATATTTAAATCAAAAAAAGGTCATCTCCATAGTTCCTGTGTAATAAACTTAGAAGTACCTGGCTTGTGGACTGAACACAGTCTACCTTCTTCATCAGTTACAACAGTTACTGTTCCAGTTGCTAAGTCTTCCTCTTCTACAGTTGGATCAACAATCAGTAACGTGCTTTTGAAAAAAATACATGCACACATGTTGGTATATGATGATCCATTAACTTCATTTGCAAAATACAAAAAAAGTAATTAATTTTTAAACATAATCTTACCAAATATTTAGAATGTGATTTACTGTACAGGCTTATGTTTACACCAGTTATCAAAATATACCAATATAAAAAAGAAAAAGAATTACAGAAAGGGAGATTTCACATTAATTTCAAGGGCCTACTTGAGTCTGTAAAGACTTACCATTACAATTTTAATGCATAAACTTGTAGGTCAACGATCTGCACTACCTATTTATTTCAGGAAAATACCAATAAACTACCATTTGCAACATGTAGTCACTTACAACTACACAAAGACCGTGTTACTGCTTTTGTGTAGACCCTACTTTAATCTCTTTTCTGGACCTGAAAGGTAAACTACACTTCAAAGAGCAAGTTTACCAAAGTAGTTCTCAATTTCTGATCAGATTTCTAACACTGATCAGGCTAGGAGTAGTTCAAAAATTTGATTGACTGAGTTCCTTAAGTTAACTGAAATAAACTGTCATAGCTCACATACTGTAGATCATTAAAAGACATTAAATAGTCATTTTTGAACCCTCTAGTAAGTTAAAAATGGAGGAAATGAACTAAAAAAATGAGACAATATCTCAACTATAAGTACAACAACAAAAATTTGAAATAAAAACTGTAATTCAGCCTTAGTTTCTTCTTAAAAAGTCATTGCTGTTATAAAAATTTGGCCCTATCCATAATTTAAAACCTAAACAGGCTGAAGTATCAGTATCAAGATAGGAAAAATAATATATGAAATTTTCATGAAGTCTCAACTTACATAAAAATGTTATTTGAACAATGTAGTATTGATTTAATCAAACTCAGCTTAGCAGCTCAAGTKCAACTACACTACATGATGTTTATGACAAGGTTGGGGGAGAAATCGGTAGTTTAGTTTTAGGAGCTGATTAAACTAATAAGAGCAACAAAATTTTTTCACTTTGAACTATTTGAATGTAATACATAACACTGGTCACAAACATACACTTCCTAATTAAAAACAAAATTCTTCTGGACAATTTAAACTTTAAAAATAATTTCCACCTTGCTGTTGTTAGCAATAGTGTAATGAAAACATCAGTCCCTAGCTATGCTACACAAAAATGTCTTTAAAAAAAAAATAAAAAAGTTTTAACCAAATGCACTCTGCAGCATCAGCCCTTTGCATGATGCAGGTGACCTACATACATGAAGAGTCTGATGCATCAGACTTAATAGTTGTGAACAGGTCAGTTTCACAGGAGCCATGCAGTGCGGCTGTGCAGTGCTCTACATGAGTGTGCCTGGCCCTCAGCCATCACCCAGATGTTTTATGTACTCAAAGAGGGCTTTTAGGCAGGAAGAAAAATCTCTGTGGAAGCTAGGGTATATAAAACTATTACTTGGAGGGCTGTGCCAATGCTACAGAAATACTAAAAAAATAGAACACATATGTACACGTGAATACACATTATACATATAACATGCCATCAATGTTTAGTTTTAGGAGATAAAGGCAGACTTACAAAGAATAACTTGTTTGATGCAAGAGTCAGTTCTAGTGAGAGGAGGAAAGACCTACACAGCGTAACTGATAGCTATCTTCTAAAGGCAACTCTTTGYCTGTTGGTGAGTATGAGTGATTTGAGCGCAAATAATACCTCCTGATAACTGTGTGCCTATCATGGGATACAAACTTCTGCACTTTTAGTCTACATCAAACTTAAAATCCACAAGAACTGGTATTAAAGCAATCAACAGAAGCACTCTAAAACACTGATAACTTAGTTTGGTTCATTTTGGTAATCAGCTGGTCAACATTTGAGTTTGGCATCTGCTCTTCCCACCGTGGGCATCTCATGTTTGAATAAAAGGGTCTATTAGTAATTTCTGTCAATACAGATAAATGTGCCATAATCTCCAACCACCATAAATCTTCAATCCGATTCCTAGAACAGTGATCATCTTATTTATCATTTTTTGCTTCTCAAATGGGTTTCACCATAAATACATGCATTTTTTTATGAACAGCTACAGAACATATAACTTCCACATTCCCAAGAGCAGAAATACTTTGTGATAGTACTTAAAACCACGGGTTGAGCAGATTAGTCTGTCACAGAATAGAATCACTGTGTAATTAACATGCCTAGACTAAATGAAAAGCTAGTAAATAATTCCAGCAGAGGAGTCACAGTAAGGCTGAGGTCGGAAGGGACCTCCGGAGATAACCCACAACAACACCCTGCTCAAGCACGGTCACCTACAGCATGTTAGACAGAGTTGCATCCAGACTGGGTTGCATCCAGACTGGGTTTTGATTATCTTCAGAGAAGGAGACTCTGTAACCTGTGCCAGTGCTCTGTCACTCYCACAGGGAAGAAGTTCCTCCTTATATTCAGGTGGAACTTCCTGTGGTTCAGTTTTTGCCYGTTGCCTCTTGTCCTGTCACATGGGACAACGGAAAAGAGTTCAGCCCCAGCCCCTTGACACCCTCGCTTCAGGTACTTGTACACATTGATAAGATCCCCCCTCAGGCTTCTCTTCCCCAGGCTAAACAGGCCCAGCTCTCACAGCCGTTCCTCATAGGGCAGATGCTCCAGCCCTCTGAKCATCTTTGTAGCCCTACTCTGGACTCTCTCCAGTGGCTCCATGTCCCTCTTGTCCTGGGGAGCCCAGAACTGGACACAGGACTCGCAATGAGGCCTCACCAGGGCTGAGGAGAGCAGCAGGATCACCTCCCTCCACCTGCTGGCAACACTCTTCCTAATGCATCCCAGGAGACCATTGGCCTTCTTGGCAAGGGCACATTGCTGGCTCATAGTCAATTTGTCATCCACCAGCACTCCCAGGTCCTTCTCTGCAGAGCTGCTTTCCAGCAGGTCAGCCCCTAGCCTGTACTGGTGCCTAGGGTTATTTTTCCCTAGGTGCAACTTTCCCTTGTTGAACTTCATGAGGTTCCTCTCCACCCAATTCTCAAGCCTGTCCAGATCTCTGAATTGCAGCATAGCCTGCTGATGTATCAAGTCAATCTGTCAGATGTCATTAGTTTAAATTTTCATCATCAGATTCTTTACCTACAGGAATATTGATTTAAGAGTGCTGGTCATACATCATATTGGGCAATTACGCTTTCAGTTATCCAGAGTTCTTGTTTTAACTGGACTGTTACTTATTGCTGCTTCTTTTGACTAAGTCCTTGGTATAAGCTGTTCAAAAATACCATCTTTTACATCCATAAGCATCTGAAAGATTAATTTTGTTGTCAAAGATACTGCACAAACATAAAACAATATCCATTCCAGAAATTCATCGCAATCCTAGAGTACTTTTAAGTTTATCTTTTAGGTGGGGAATCAGTTCTGCTTTAAGTCACAGGAAGAACTTGGATAGACTTCACTTTGTTCTACTGCATACTCATTCATACCAGAGGGCTGTGGAACAGTTCAGCAAGACAGGCCTAGGATAAGAGTAAGTGAAACTGCACTGACTCACACTGCATGGTCTTCACTAGCTCAAATGGGTGAAAACTGACCCCCTTCCTTGGGTAGTACCCTCTCTTTTTCTCCACTTCTTTTAACTATACAGCTGTTTTTGTAAGTATAAAACCTTTAACAACTTACTCATCGAATATAGCAAATGATGTGGCAACTGGATGCTTTCTGATGATCAAGGGATTCTTCTGTTTTAAATTAACTTCTGATAAACCTGTTTCTTCATTTACCGTAACTGCTGGCAACTGTACTGAAGAGAAGGAAAAAGGATAATGGTATATCATTAAACATTTTTTGGGGGAAGCCTAGAGATGACCAGGACTACTGACATATTTAAGCTATTCTTTCACCATATTGGTAAGCCACTGAAAACAGATCGGAATAGTTTTTGGCTACATTATCAGTGTTCTGTACATAGAATTTCTTCAATTCAATGAAAATATTTAGCTTAGAACTATCTGTCCAAATAAGTATTTTATTTTGCTTCTCAAGTTCTTCTTTACATAGAAGAATTTTCTGCTTCAAAAATGCTGTAAAATTCCAGTACCTTAAGAGTGGTATTTCACAGAAACMGTTCCCCCAGAGCCTACTAACCATATTAAGAACAGGAATATAGTCTCATCTCAGTGACTTTTTATACACCTGTAGAAATAGTACAATCCAATTTTCAGAAAACTCTCCCTCAGACAACACATACCATGTCAGAGATAGCATCACGGAAATAAAAAGCAAGGAAGCTGCAGGAATTCAAAGGCAAGCAGTTCATAGTCAGACAATGAGGCTTTGCCATAAGCATCCTTTTATACTACCCTCCTACTGGCACATAAAACCCACAAACTTGTGAATTATCAATCCATATATTGGATACATCAAAATCATTTTTTGAACTCTAATAAAACTAGAAATACACTATCGTGACAATAAACAAACCCACAGCACAGTATATGCAAGTATAGCTTGCATATACTAAATAGATTAACAAGTAAGACTCTGATCTAGATACTAAAGTTGTTTATGGCCACTGTTGAAAAATTCAGATTTCTAGGATGCAACACACAGCAGAACGGCTATTAGTCTCATAAGAGAGGGACAATATGCATGGAAAAATATGCAGCTTATAGCCCAGCTGTTAAGCATCTATAGAAATCCAAACTGTMATTTCTACTTCATATTTATATTTTAGTAATTTAGGGTTAAAATGACAGGAAAAAAAATAGTGCAAAGGAATTATGAGTTGCCTAGTCATTGTGATTCAGAATGGACATAGTTCTCCAAACAATAATAATGAGGGTGCAGATCTTACTCCAGAGAAAAAACTTACCATTTTTTAATGCTGCTAACAAAGCAAAGGTACTGGCATCCAAAATGTTTCCATCATAATCCAGACATATGATATCACAGTATAACACCCAAGCAAGCTACCAAAAAAGATTTGCATATGTGAGATATTACAGCAGGTAAAGAAATGGGGCGTTATTTAAGCTAATGCTGACCATACGAACAAAGATGCTTACTTCTATAATAATTAACTTCTGCACTTTAGATGTAATCCAAGACACCAAAACTAAAAAGTAAAAATCTGTAACCCCAAATACCTTCTTTAAAGTCCTTACACTGTGATCTTGTTAGCAAGTCCCTCTTCATTYTGAGATACATCTTACCTTGCCATTTGCAATACACAGATCTTCTTTCTCTATCATCTGTGAACTAAAATAAAATGAGAATGTAAACCAAGAAACAGAAAATTATTTTGCGGAGTTGTTTTTGTTTTAAATGCACTAAAATGGTTCTTACTTTTCAATCACATCTGCAATGAACTGGCTAGCTGCCTGAGCCTCTTCACCAGGAGGTCCAGGGCGAAACCTTGTTGAACAGAGGGATGGCAGTTCTACATTGGGAACTAGGTATCAAAAATCATTGGTTACAAACTAATGAAAGMATGCTATAAAAAAATCAAAAACATAAATACAACAATATACATTACCATTAATATTATTACCTCTTAATACCATTTTATGTACTTCAAATGAAAGGCAAGACTAAGAACTTATCAATCAAGTCTTCCTTCTTCTCCCCTCAAAAATTAAGCTACGTGTGAGCTTTGTAGTAAAGAATTTATGCTACCTTGCACTCTGAAACTATTTACTCCATGCAAAAARTATACGCCTAGCTACCATTTTCTGTTTGTAATCCTGCTATGAATATCATGACCTCACACAAACTCTTCTTTAAATGTTAGGCATTCTTAACTAGATCAAGAGACAATAGCATTTTCATCCCACAGCCTGACTTTACTGGTATGCTATCTGCTTTTCATCAACTTTTATAACTTGATGCTTTAGACATGAAGCAAAAACATGCATAAAGTTTACAGAATAAAGAAATGAGAACATAATCAAGTTCACTGAAAACAACGTACTTTGGAAATACCTTACGAAAAGGGGATTTAGTAAAAGCTCTTAGTTTCACAGAAGGTTTTCATTTCAAAAGAATTCCATAAAGGAGCAAAAAGCTACCCTCAGGATTTGTACAATCCACTGAGAAATAAGCAGCTACAAAAATGGGTCTATTTCACTGTTTTTAAAGGAGTTAAATTTTTTTGTCTCTTTGGGATTTCAAGACAAAAGTTAACATGGCTTTGCATAACCCTGCAAGCCACAATCTTTTATAAAAATGAACCTTCCTACCTCATTATACACATTTCCCTCCTTCCTCCCTTAGTATACATACTTCCCCCCTACTGAAGGCATCATTTCAGCCTGGGCTGGAATCAGCCATGAGARGGTAGCTTTGCATGGAGAACTCAAAAGCAGGACAAGGGAATTTTGAACTGGAAAAAGGCTCAGCAGATCCTGCTTTATGTCACCACACCAGCACTAGAAAGCTACAATACCAAAATYAGTAGTCCCTGATTTAGGCTATTGGATTTTGTTTCTGAAGTGCTATATGTTAAAGAATGTAGTACAATTTTATCTAGTTTCTTTTAAAGTTCTTTATAACGCATTCAATCTATCCCATSATTACAGCCATWTAGCTGAAGTAATACAAGATCTGAGTAAGATGCATACTTAAGTACTTACCAATATATCCCTTATTAGGAGAATCTACTGGAGGTGCTGCAAGTTCCTGCAGAATGAGACAAAATAAAAAGGTGAATTTTGTTCACAAAAAGAGTTTCTYTCCTATGTATGAACAGTTATTTTCTTGATGGTATCATTATAGTTAGATTGACCAAGAGCCATTTTTATCAGTGACTTTCAAGTTTTCAGGTTACGTATCTGTATTTGGCATGAGGGAAAACTCAATACAGGGGTGTAAAGTGATTTGTCTCCTGCTTCACAGCAGGCCAGATGTAAAGCTGAGGCTGGAAGTCACTCAAGAGTCCAGCTACACAATTACCAATTCACTTGAATATTCCACAGCTCTTCATTTAGCTTTTATCAATAAATAACAACTTTAATTTTGCCTATTTCTTCCCCCGATACACAATACATAACACAAAATACATGTTTTCAGATTGTACAGGTAGGATTAGACAATGAAATTGCATTTAGTTTCAGGCCTGAAAGTAACCCACACAAAGGACTGTAACTGAGTGGCACATTATCGCAGCTCTCCAGAAGATTTATTCTAAAGATCAATGCAAAAATTCAACTACAGTTAAAATAGAAAACATCCATACCGCTTTAACTCCACATATTACTGTAGTATTTCCTAACTTCACCAGGGCAGAACCATCCGCTGTTGTAATTGAACCTGAAGAGAGAAAGTACTGTTCAATAAAATTTGTTTCTATTCCAAGTGCCTTAGTTAACAACCAACCTCACAAAGCAYTTACATCATTTAAAAACAAACAAAGGCTAAAGAAAGCATCCATGAATTCAGCATGGGAACAGAATCGCTCCTTTTCTACCACTTAAAAGACCGGATTATTAACATTTCTAAAACATAAGCAAAGGATTGCTAATTCCTTGATCCAAAATTCATTACTAGTATTTTCTCCCAAAATTCTGTCTTAGAATAAGCCTGCCTCATTATCACCTTGATACAGTTTTCTCATACTTACCATACAACTTTTAGTTCATTAAYGTAAATCTGAAGTAGTAATTTCTTTTAGACGAAGAGCAGTCAATGATCTGTTGGATGAAAATGTATCTTTCTACCATGCAAACACATAAAACAGCAAGAGAAAGCTCTAAATCCCACAGATCCTATCAAAAGAGAACTTTTATAGACCAGGAATCACAGACAGTTATTGTAACACCACCATCTGAGTGACTTGTTGTAAAACCTAATGGAAAGCCAACACAGTGGAAGAGACCTGCTAACTCCAGTTTGAACAATAAGCAGCAATTCTTCCATGGCAGCTAAGCTGTAGTTTTCTCTCAAAAAGTTAAATTAATTACACTCTTCAAAAATCACAGCAAGGTCTAGGAAAGGCTCCTCGGAAAGACAAGGTGCTGCTGCTTGCTATACAGAAGTATGTCTGTGTGAGACAGCTGCTCATCAAGTTAAAAAACAAAGCAGAAGCCAGGAGTCACTGCCTCTCTCAAGATGCTACAGCATTCCGTGTATGCCTAGATAACGCCTTCAGCATCTATAACGTACACAGCTGATCTTAGAATTAGACAAGCATCTAAGCACGCTAAATTATGCTATGCAGATCAGCCCAGAGGTAGGACTGAGTAACAGTGCTCAAATATATTCCTGTACAACACATTCTTTTTAACACTTATTGAAATTATAAATACAAATCCTACTCCTTTCTTGTTTCAAAATTCAAGTATCAGGAAAACCAAGTCATTAAGGGCACCAACTATAAAAATCCGAGAATAATAATAAAAATCCCTTTCATTATTATTATTCCAAATAAGYACTTACCTATGTTGACAGTGGTTGCCCGGAATTCACCTAACTCCCTTCCATCAGGTCGACAGTTCTCCTTCTAAAGAAAATTACAAAAYAAATTAAAAAACACGTTTCATGAAATAACACCCCAACATTTATGTTTCGTGTGTTTATATAAAAAGTGTTCCCTTATTTATAGCAGAAATACGGAGTTACAAAATTGCTAGAGAAAGCTCAGTCATACTCTGCCTAGCTTTGCAACTGTGGTTTTAAGACTCCAAATTTTATAAAAAAATATATACATAACAATGGATTAATTTTCTCAAGGATACATGCTACAGACTAGATTCAGAAAGCTATTCAAGAATGAATACTATTGATAAATTTAGAAAATTCCCACATTTCTGCATTGTTTAGTTTTTGTAAGTAATTCCCCTTCCCTACTCAGTGAAGCTCTGAAAAATATTTTCAGTCAAAAGCTGTAAACAAAACCTGCACATACACATTAAATTAGAAGCAGCCCCAATTTACCATCACATTAGATGGGAATGATAATTCACCATAATTTCAAGTTTCTCAAAAGCAAAGACTTTAATTAGCGGTTCAATTAATGTATATTCATATCTTAATCGTATTTCGTTATCTAACAAGTGTTTTAGAAAGTAAAGGACTGTAAACTAAGCCCCAGTAGGCAATGAAGCTTCTGATAACATACATATCCATTCTGCATTTAGAAAAAATAAAGCTGACTGCTGGACTCATTTCTTAGTATTATTTTAGTAATGCATAAACTAATATAATACACATTACCAAAAAAGTCAGTGTTCTTCCTCCACATTCATGGTGAATATGGTTAGCAGTAGTAGTCTCCATTATTTATCTTTTTAGTAACATCTAAAAGCCCAGTCTGGGATCATTTTGTACTAGACACAAACCTGGGCCACTACCTTAGTCAAGTTTAATTCACATTGCTTCTGAGGCCAAAAGAAGCATTTATTCATGTGAAGTTAAACTTACTGCAGAATATATGCCACAGATATAAGGGAAATAGAAAAATTTAATTAAGGGGGAAAATAGTTATACTCCTCACAGAATGTTTTGCCTCTGAAGTTTCAGGTTTCCATACAGATTACAACCAATATATACATGCACATCATGTTCTACTCACCAAAAATCTTCTATAATATTCCAAAGGTTCCACTGTTCTAGAATAAATAGAAATTGAAGTTTACACGCAGTCTCTGATAGCTAAGATATAACAAAAAAAAGAAAAAAAAAAGCAAGCAACTCCCTACAACAGTAAACTGAGAATCAAGCTAACTAGTAAAGTTAACTATCAATAAGATCACAGCAAGATCAGGAAACTTAACTGATCTAAGATGAAGCCTTCTAAGTTTCAGAAAACTAGCTGCCGTAATACATGTATGATTACATGTATACAGGAAAAGGTTTAGAAAAACTGAGGATGAAGAAATAAACATTTTACCTACTTAAAACAAAATGCTTCTTGCTTACAGTTAGGGAAATTGCATGCCCATATGCTTATACAAACTAGCTTTCACCTCAAGAATCTTAAAATTATTATTCAGGTAGTTAGTTAAGGTCAAAAAGAGTGTTTATTGAGGCAAGAGTGTCAAGTGTTTTTGAAGAAATGGTGCAGAAAGGGTAAATTAATAAATTATCTGAAATATTTTGTTAGTTCAATGACTGGATTCAGAAGTACAAAACAATTTATCAGTCTGGAAATAAAATAGCTTTTTCTTAGAACTCTTTTAAATAAAAATATAACATTATGAAATATGCTTTATGCAGTGTTTCAGTTGAGGAATATTTAATGTGTACCATTAATACTACCAACATAGTCTGTATATCAGTATTTTCAGCATAGAACACCTAAACAAAAAAAGATAGAGAGGCAGTGTGATATATGAACAAAGCCAAAGGTTTTGTTCAAATAAACGTTTCCAGAAAAACAGAGATTAACTGGGGACAATTTTTACCAAGCTTTCCAAATATAAGCTAACATACAGAGACATCACAACTTATGACGACAAGCATGAATTAACCTGTCAATTCCCTATATATGCCTCTACTTCTGTTTTTAATGCCACCATAAGGCTTATTTTTTCCTGATTCACACAGGTGCACCTGCTACACCGTCCCATGATTGTAAGCCAGAAATCTGGAAAGAGCAGTAACAGGAAGAATAGTCATAAACAGGTTGTAGAAAAAGTACTGAGTTTCCTACTTTCCTATGTTTTTCGTAACTGTAATTCTTGTAATTGGTTCCTTAAAGCAACACTGACGGTACCTCTTCCCTTTCTCAAAGGCTGCCCTTCTCCAGCTCTAATGCGTGGGTCAGTGTTTCGGAACAGAAAGAATAACCCAACATTTCAGGTTGGAAGGGGCCTCTGGAGGCTGTCTGGCCCAGCCCCGTGCTCAGGTTGCTCTGGGCCTTGCCCAGCGGTCTGTCTCCAAACAGGGAGATCCCACACCCTCTCTGGCTGACTACCCCTCACCGTGAAAACTATTTTCTCTAATATCTAATCAGAATTTGCCATGTTTCAATTTGTGTCTCCTGTCTCTCACCCTGTCCCTATCTAACTCTTCTGTCTTCTCTACGTCCCTCCTCCACTTAGGCAGTGAAAGACCTTATCCAATCTCTGTGCTGTAGGTATGAAATAGSTTGTGCAGGGATGTCCACAAGCTCTACAGGCACCTCCAAACGTCCGTGTACTTCTTGACAGGGCAGCGCTGACAAAATACAGCATTGCAAGTGCCCCGGCGCCACGCGAGTACCACGGAGGCAGGCGCGGCCCCCAGAGGGGAAGCTGGCAGGCAGGCTGCGCGTCGCCGTGGCAGCTGACGGCTTCGCGTCACAAATCAAACGAGACCCGAAAATAACAGCTTAAAGCGTTTTAAGAATAGAGCGAGCTCCATCCCCGCTCTCCTTGGGCCGCCACGCGGCTCTAACGGCCCCAACGGCCGCGGCG
>NW_028186812.1:3112688-3128347 GCF_003343005.1 Rhea americana | reverse complement strand
GCCGCCGCGGCTGCGCCGTGAGCGCCCCGGTGCGCTGGCGCGAGCCGCGCCGCGGTGGCGGCCGGTGAAAGCCGTTGAGCATGGCGTGCCTTTTACTGGCCTCGGACCGTCTGCAGAGTGCCCTGGTGGTGCTTTCTGCGCCTTAATCATTAGGGGGTCTTGGCTATTTCTGGGTAATTAAACTAAGATGTAATTTTGAGACGTCTGGTGCTGGGAAACCGAAATGCTGGTGATGATCAGGAGTGCTGCACGTCTATTGCTTCCAAGTAAAAGTACTTCAAAACGACAGGCTTTACTGATTTGTTTTAGCTGGACAGAAAACTGATTTWTTTATTTATTTATTTACAGACTGTGCCTAGCTATGCTCATTGTACATTGCAACAGCTGGATAAATCTTTAATGGAATGTTAATCCGTAAACAGCATTCAAAGATTTTGTTGTTTTTTTTTTCTTCACAGATTTGTATGATTGCTCACATAACTGCCATAAAAATGCCAACCATTCACCGACATGAAGAAGAGAAGTTCTTCATAACTGCTGAAGGCAGGAAAGAACCTGTACCAAGTATACATGATCCCCCTACAAGGGAGCTCTCTGTTGTTGTGCCTTCATACAATGAGGAAGACCGGTGTAAGATTTTTCTTKTTTTGAGAAAAAGAAGAAAGTCTATCTATTATTACTCTAATAATGCAGAGGTTAGTTTATGTTAGCAACAGATTCTGGCAGGCTGGATTATGKGTCTGATGTTGTGCCCAGTTTGCAGAAACTCGTCCAAGTACATTGAATTTCAGAATTGAGAAAGTGCCCCTTGCTATTTTTAGCAACMACTGTTAGTTGTAAGAATAGTCTATATTAAAATAAAGCACAGCAAAGTAGCTGCTTATTCCCCTGTAGATGCTGTAAGGAGAGAAGTAGAAAAGGACTTCTAAACTCAATATGAAATTTTCCCGCTCTGAAACAAACAGCAGCAGCTTCAGRCAGAAAAAGGATGATCTCATGAGTTTTGTGTTTTGTTTTGTTTTTACTTTTGTCTTGGCCATTCATATGCTATCCCATTCTGATGGGATTTCAAGCTCTGAAGCCCTTAYTGTGGTTGACATGGTAGCACATGCTGTCCTCCCCTTTCCAGGTGAAGTGAAAATACTGAGTTGCTCAGGATTCCACGACAAGGAATTTTTGCCAGTAACATGTATCTAGACAGCAGGGTAGCTCTGGCACTTTCTAGAGTCCAGTAGATTCCAGTGGATGTCCTGGTTCTCAGACTTCCCTGCTTTCTGTGAGCAAGGGTTTAATACACTTCATGTGATTTTACATTTMGCCTTCTCTCCAGAGGTAGAGATCTGCTTGGGAATAAGCATATACTGCAAAGACCACCATGAGATTRAATATTTTTCTAATCTACAGCTGCAAAAGTAGTGCCTGTTAGGTGCCTAACCATCTATGCCAGTAGTACAAAAACTGCACGATACTGACTAGTATTAGAAATTTCTCCTGATTAATTCTGTCACCTCTCTTAAATACAAAAAGATTATTAAATGCTGGTTTGCAGGGTAAGCCACAGCTGTTTTCTTGTTTCTTTAGYATTATCTAGAGAATTGCATGTTTCAAAATAGAAAATTGGCTTTGATCTTTAAGGAAACATTTTTATTCCCTTCAATGTAGATTTTTTTCATTATTCTTTTCATATTCAGCAAGGACAGGATTTAGAATTGCAGGTGCTAACTTTTTTTTTTTACTGAAGCGAGTGTTTTATGAATGAAGCAACTTGCTCTCTCCTTAGCTTCACGGTTGTTATCAACTTGCTTGCACATGTGCTCATTGGTGGTCTTGGTGTTTAGCCTCTTATATCTACTAACCTGAGCTCCTCTATCTTTTCTGTAGTGCCTCTAATGATGGATGAAGCTTTGGATTATCTAGAAAAAAGACAGGTATTTTCATCTTGCATTCAGAATCCATTATTTTTCTGTGTATTATGCAAGTCTGTGATCTAGTCACTTGATTATTTTGTTATATGTTAAAACATTATAACTTTAGCTGCTTGGAAGCAACACTTCTGTCTCTTATTGGTTATTTTAGGATCAAATGCTGGAAAGTCTATTTTTTTTTTTTAAATTAAGTAAAAACTCAGTTAACTATTGTATCATGACAAAAATTTACATGCAAGATATCTATCCAAGATAGAGATTAAGAATTAACCAGAATTAACTTCTTAAACTAAAACCTAGTTTGTGTGTCCAATATTTTTAAACATTTGTTCTTTATTAGGATTGATTATCTGGTTGAAAAGCCATTATGAAGGTTTGGAGGTGGGGAAATGTTTGTTTGTTGGGGTTTTGTTTGTTTTTTAACAATGATGTTTTGAGCTTTCACAAGCCTCTTTTCAATAAATTGATTTTTTCAGTGCTAGATGATAGCACGATATGACAAGCGTTAGGTAATGGAACAGATATCTAAATGGCAAGATTCTTCAACTCTAATTGCCATCTTAACAAATTTACTACATTGTATTGCTGTCTGTAAACACAAATGAGAAGGTGCTAAGGAAAAAGAACACTGATGCATGAAAGATGTGCTGCCTACTGAAGAGGTTGTATCAAATGCATTGTTTATTTTTCAGAGACAAGATCCTTCATTCACTTATGAAGTAATAGTGGTTGACGATGGTAGTAAAGATCAAACCAAGAAGGTAAGAAAGAGCAGATTTTTACCAAGTAATTGGATGTATAGGTTTATATATTGTGTTTGTGAACCATGCATGTTTTGTCCTTACATTCTTSGTACTCAAATAATTTTCTCTACTTGCTAATTAAAATTTGGTTTCCAAACACTTTGTCATTATTCTGCGTACATTATAGATGTCACATACACRCATCTAACTCTTTTGCAAATGCTATTATTTGTGATTGGTTGATGTGATAGCTGCTTTCCTGCAACTGAAATTCTAGTTTTAACTTTATCGAATTTCTTCTGAAATACGTAGTGATACAAAGCTTAGTGAAGCTAAGAAGCCTTTTGAAATAGGTGATTTTTTTTTAACTGTGATGGACAGAGTGGCTGACATGTCCTATAGCTCTTTCCCATGCCATTCATGGAATGATATTCCAGAGTGTTACAGCAACACAAGTACACTCCCACTTCCATAGTGCCACTTCAAATACATCATAATTTGTAATCCATTATCTTATGACAGTATCAGTAAGCCTGAGGCAGGGGAGATTTCTCCAAATTTCCATTCTTTTTTTTTTTTCAGAATTTCTTCTCTTCTAAGAACAACAGTAGTTATTCTTAGAATAAGCCTGTTCATCCTTCTCTGTGCTTCTCTTTTTAAACTGTCATTTTAGTCTTTTTTAATATAACATAGTTTACTGTGTTCATAAACCTGTTCACTTAAATCCCATTGCTAGTAGTAGTAGTTTTCAAAATAGTTCTGCGTTCTTCTGCTTTTGCCTGATGAATRTAAGTGAGGGCTGACCAACTTGAATTTTGGTTAACTATTACTTGATGGATGTTTGGGTCAGCTACTAACAAGAGTGCTACTTCTTTAATTTCCTTTTCTTGAGATGTCTGTTAAGCATTGTGCATGTATATTTGTCTTCCTTGTGTTCCTTCTAGCATCGTTTCTAGCAGCACGTGGTGGCCATGGACTTCTGAACCTCTGAACTTGCAAGGATTTGAGGCAACCTTTGGAAAAAATTAGAGGAGAGGACTCATGTTTTTTTCCTTCTGCAGCATGGACCAAAAGTACATAAATCTGCAGTGTGAATAGGATTTTAGACCTTTGATTTTTATTTTTTTTTAAACCACAGATAACAGTGAAACAAATGGGGAAATTGGTAACTCTAGAAAACTATATTTCTTTGTCTAGTCATACGTGTTAATATAAAAGGCCTATAGTAGTTTAATATTAACTACATCAGTACTGAGTCTTTTAGGCTTTGGTGAGATAGGGAAAATGCRGTCTAGAACTGCTTGAGGAAATAGCCCGTTCTTATTGAACATGACTATCTTTTTCAGACTTCTGTTCACTGTGAACTGGTTTTTATTTTCCTGAGCAGACTTCAGCAATCCCTRGGCAATATATTTATGCAGACTGAAGTGACTATAATTCTGTGCTATTGAGTTTAAAAAAATGGTGAGCAAATGAAAACTTCTACCTTGATTCCTGTTCTTGTTTTATGCTGTTTTTTGTATGTCTGTTAGGTTGCGCTGAAGTACTGCAAGAAATATGGAAGTGACAAAGTGCGAGTGCTTTCTTTGGTAAAAAATCGAGGGAAAGGAGGAGCAGTCAGGATGGTAACTGATACTTTCATCTCCTTTCATCTCCTTCTCTRTTTGAACGAGTTCTGCCCCAATATGCAGGTGATACAGCTGTGATGATTGAAGTTTTGAATTTAATACATTAACAAAATGATTATAGGAAAACTGAGAACAGGTTCCATAAATTAAGGCAAAAACACTTTACAAAGTAAGCTTATTTTAGATATTGAAAACAATATTCTCTACCTGGGAAGAACAGTAACAAAAGAACTCTTCTCATATGAAGAATTCAAAAGGGTTTTTTTTTTTTTTTTTTTTTTTTTAGTATTAGACTTGAACTTCATATTTTGTTAGTTCTGCTTACAAATAGCCCTGCATTTAAAGAGCACAATGAAAAAATTAGATTTAACTAAAACTTTTGTAAAGGAAGTACAGCTAAATTTGCAAACATTGCTTTCCAACTCKTAACTCTAACTCTTTAAAAAAAGAGCTAATGAACACTTTCCTCCAAGAAAGTTTGTATTTACTGAAGTCCACCATTATCAACTGCACTTGGTGGTAGAAGGGGCACACTTTATGCTTTCACATACTAATGTGCATATACAGACTGTATAAAATCATGTCTAGAAAATAACTTCAAAATTTTTAAGGAACATTTTCTAGGGTAAATGACATTTTTAGTAAGGGGTGGGTATGATTTATGAGTTTTCAGAGCCTCTACAAGTCTAATAAGTAATTGTAAAGTGTGCAGTTGTTAGGTGCTGTACTTATGATTTCAAAAATCTTTTTCTTTTTTTTTCCACTGATTTTCTCAGTAAAACTTAAATATTTAATGAGTCAATTTAAAGGTTTTCTTATGAAACACCAGTAACTATAGGAAATAAAGAAAACATAAAATTAATATACTGGATTTTTGTAAGAAATACAATTTTTCTGCCCTTCTAGGAGGGGAATGACTGTGTGATACAGTTTTACATTGTAGACTTTAGAGTGGATTTATTTACCAAATCATATGTGCCCAGTTATGACAGTGCTTTTGGCAAACCCACTACTGTTCTCCTATCTGAACTCCTTCAAAAATTGTCAAAGATCTGACTAAGAATATGGCAAAATAGGTTGCAAGGTTTGCTTCGTCACAGACCATTTGCCATGACACTGTGCTTAATTTTAAATTAGTTTTGAGAAATATTCTCTTTTCATTACTGTTGAAACTCTGTTAGAAGGTAGCACTGCATCTTCCTTTCCATGACTCTAGGCTGACAAAGAAGCAAAGTTCAGATGACAAAGAAAAGCTATCCAGTACAGCAACAGTTGCTAATCACTGCTTCTTTGTGCTTCCCTGTATAACTAACTGTAGCAAATTGATATCTCTCAGGATTTGAGTTTGCAGAACTCTTACTTTGTAAGCCCTTCAGGAGCAGTAGTGTTACTCTGTTGTGTTAATACACTACTGATCAGCATTCCACAGTGATCAGTATGTGAAGTCCCTAGGCATTGTTGCAAAATGAATTAATTACTTATAGTTAGTAGCAGAATATTAAGAATCACTTGTTGTGTTCAATTTGTGATACCACTACTTCAATTGCACTGCTAGKTTTCTGCAATGTCTTGCATTATCTAGCTTACCATGACAAATATTGATTTAGAAGGTGTATTTTTTTATTAACTGTTTCAATTGCAGGGTGTCTTTAGTTCTCGGGGGAAGAAAATTCTCATGGCTGACGCAGATGGAGCTACAAAATTTCCAGATATTGAAAAAGTAGAAGAAGGTCTAAAAAATCTTCAGCCGTGGCCTGTGCGTATAAGTTCTCATGGTTTTAGTGTAATACACATGCATATAGGTCGATTGTTGTAATTACCTTTAACCTGAGTTCACTGAGATCTAGTTAAAGATTTAGGTACAGTCTGGAGACCTGAGGTTTTGAAATTGTAAGAATGGGCTGTCCATAGATAACTTCCTKTAAGTTTTTACCTCCTCTCCATTCATGGTGCCACTTTCAGTGTGGTACATAGTGTTCTATTTAGTATTTTTACAGAGTATAATAGCTACAAATGAAAAATGCTGTGCAACGCATGGCATCAGTTAAAAACACTCATTTGTTAACTGAATTTTGTATTTTATTTTCATCTGTCATCCTATCTTATATAGATTCTTTTTTCCARTCACGTTATTTGTAAAGAACTTCTATTGCAACCCCGAAAAAAAAMCACCACTGTGAAATAAGAGCTTCTCCCTGGATAGCCATTCTCTTTCAGGTGCTTGATTTGAAAGAACTGAGACTTATTTCCATTGACCTAGTGTTTAAAGTCAGAACAATGAAGTACTTTTTAGCTAGTTTCCAGAATGCAGAAAGTGATATGCAGCCTTCCAGGGGAGGGTCTAATAGGTGTGCCTATGTGAAAGAAAGTGGTACCCTGTGTCATGGAGCCACAGGGTGGCAGTGTTTCCATGTTATTCCACTGCCAAGACAGCAGCAGCTGCTCGTTCTCCAGCCTCTCTCACATGCTCTCGAATGCAGCGGGTTAGAGGTAATTTATGTGAGAAGGAGTAGCATGAGAATAAATCTTCCGTTAGGGTCATCTCTCTTGATCTGAGATGATATTTTGACTGATACTGTGGCATTTTGTTTGAAAATACATCAGTGAAATATTCTGCTATCTCTTTCACAATGTAATATTAAGAGCAAACATATCTATATGCATTGAGCATGCTTAGGCACTTTGTGTGCTGTTCAGTATGTTTGCTGTCTGCATACCTCAGAAGAACAATGTAAGCTGAACCAGACATGAATAAATCGCAGCAATTCATATGTGCTGTATACAAAAAGCAGTAAACTTTAGCTGGTCTGTTAATTGTAGAAAAGATTTATTTTAGCCACAGAATCTAGCAGTGTAAAAAGTACAGCTACAGGAAGCAGAAAGGTGTACTGCTTTGAACTTTTTATTATACATCTGTAATCACTCTTGAAGGTTTCATGAGAAACCTCAAATGGTAGTTCAGATGACAAATCTTAAATTTGTATTTCTGTGCAGAACCAGATGGCTATTTCCTGTGGTTCTAGAGCTCATCTGGAGAAGGACTCAATAGCAAAGGTACGTTTCCCTTTCCTGCAGAGTTATACTTAGACATTTCCATTATTTGATACTGCTATTCAGATTTTACAAATAAATAATAAGAATTTGTAAAAGACTGGAAGCTAAAAGTAGAGAAAACTCATGATAAGTCTAGCATATGAGCATATGTATATATCATATATAAGGGATGTGTTCTTCTACATTTCAGGCACCACCAACTTTGAACTGGTTTTAGCCAGTGCTTCAATTTTTAGGCACAATCTGTAGAAGTTAATGTTGTTGTTTTGTTTTGTTTTTTTCTGAAGAGTTAAAGCTCCTACACTGGAATAATTTCTTTGCATGTGTGTTTCTTTGCATATTTTGCCAGTACTGGGGGCTGGGGTAAAAGGCAGCTGACTATTGATTCTCTTCCAGTACAAGAGCTTGTTGATCTGCAGATTTTGAGATGTGTTCAAACTGAATTAGGGATACTCAGCAATAAAGAGTGTTTGAAGAGTATATCAATCCACAGGAAAATGCTGTAACTTTTCTGTATTATTCATAGTGAAATTTGAGTTGTGAACACAGACAGTACTACTCAGCATGTGGCTCTTGTGGAATAGACAGTGATGCACAGGAACATAATTTTATCTTGCRTCTGTTTTTCTGCTGTCTTGACAGACAGTTGACAAAGCACAGGCATGGAACTTGTATTGCAACAGATGCATTGCTGGACTAATGTCTTTAGCAGAATGCACTCATAATGTTGAAGAGTAAGCTTTGTTTATATCAATGTTTAATACTTAATTTTATAAGTAGTAGTGTGTGAATCTAGCATCCTCACAAAAGAAACCCTTCATCTTTTTGAGAAATGAGGATAAATCTTTGATGTGGTACTTAATGTGCTTATAGCACAGAATGCACTCTCTTTACATTAATTTTAGCTGTACAGTCAGTGTATCSTAGAGATGATGCTGGTACACATAGAGCATGTGGCTGGTAAATCTGAGTCCAGAAAACGTAATTGTCTGGTCACTTTAAAGCATTGGATATAAGTGAACTTTCTTCAATGCATTCATATCTCTTTCCATCTTTGAAAGTCTTGCCAGGTGAGGGAAGACTTGAAGCTGAATATCTTTCTTAAGCCAAAAATATGTGGGGTTTTTGTTTGTTTTCAGGAGGTGTGCCTCTCCTTTGCTTCTTATTTCTCCCCTTATTTCTGACTTTATGATAATCATAAACAGGAGTCTAACTGTTCAGGTAGTGTTGCTCTGAAGTATGTAACCCATTTCATCACCCTAGCTATCCCTCAACCAGAAAGGAAAGACTGCCTTTACCACTCTAACGTTGCACTACAAAACAGTTTGTTTTCAATAGATATAAAAATTTAAACAGTTTTGAGAGGTCAAGATTTTTTTTCTGGGTTTGGTAGTATGTGGAACAGTAGAATGATGCTGTGATGTGCAGCTGTAAGGGATTTATGATTAAGACCAGAATTTTCACCTTTAAGTTCAGTTTTAAGAGACTGAGGTTTTTGTTCTGTTTACAAAACTGTTAATGAGCTTTAGTGAGTTCTTAGCATGATGTGCATAAGTAGTCCTGGAGCAATGAACATAATGCGGGAGCTCCTCTTCATGAAGTACACAGTTTGATTGGATGGCAGTGATACAGCCTCTTGCTGCTTTCCTTTTGGCACTAGTAGCCTTGCATTCTTGGTCACATGGTGGTCTACCCCAACCCAAAAGAGGCAAAGAGTCCACACCAGATCTGTCATGACTCTATGGCTAGAACACTCTTCTCAGAGGCACAAGATAGGAATTTGAATTCCCTAAGCCAAAGAAAAAATTGGAAGTTCATGAAGAGAAGTCTCACTTCCTGAATAAGTGCTCTCAGCGCTAGGCTATTACATAATAAATTGAGCATCTTCTCATTTTTCAACTGAGGATTAAAATGAGTTGCTTTAAAGACATCTGTTATCACCTAGGGATRTTTACCAGCTAAAATGTTGGCTCCCAAAGATTTCACGTTTAGCTAGAAATCTTGGATGCAAGAACCTAAATTGAAATGAAGACCTGCAGTGAGTTTGTAAGTGATTTGTGGATCTAAGTTACAGTTGTTTGGAAGTTGTCTGCAATACACAAGCTGAGAAGGACATTTTCAAACCCAGAGTTAAACCTCTGGCTTACATGGGCAAACACATCATATGATTTTTACATCAAGAACAAAATTGTAACCAAAGAGTAGACTGGGAAAACATTTGCCAGGAACATGAAATATATTTGCAAAAGAATAGAAAACATGGCTGTGGATCATTGCTGGAAATAAAAAATGAAAGAATATTGTTTATATCAGCAGTTACTTTGATTCAGTTTGTTGCTTGATCCATCATATACTACAAAAAAGTGCAATCTCCTAATTGCGTTCTCCTAAGTGTCTTAACACTATGTAAGCTCTAAATATCATTGGATCTTGAATAAAAGAATTGTGCTGCAAACAAGGGATGCTTMAATTTGGTGTTTTTAGGAATGATATAAAACTCTAATTTTTGTGTTAGAGCAATAGCTAGAGACCTGTTTCATTTTTAGTGTGTATTCTTAAGAAAAACAGTTTTTATGCAGTCCTACTGGGTTTGTTCTCCATCATCCTTTATGGTAACTTTTGCATCTGTTGGACCTGTTCAGCAAAGTTTTATGAAAATGKAAGACTAGCATTTAAGTGGCAAGTGGGAGTAGAGAATGTAATATGAATTTCCCTTCCTCTTTCATTCTTCCTGTCTTGGCACCCCCARTTCCCAGAGAATCATAGAGAAGATATGACTGTCCCGTTCGTGACCTGMAATTCAGATTCCTACTCTACTTAATATGTATTAGCCAGAACGAAAAGATGATGTRAATTAAGGAAAGCAGGGTCAAGAACTTGAACTTCTCATATTCTAGGCTAGTATCCTGCGCATGGGCTTAACTGGCAAGCCTATCTTTTCAGCTGTGATTCTGTTCAGCTGTAACAATTTAGAAGTTAGGTTTTGTTCCCATACCAAATAAAAACAGTTTATAAACTTCAAAAGCTGTTACAAAGCAGAATTATTGTSCTTTAAGCCAGCTTTTTCCAAACTCTTTGCTCACCAGTTAAATGCAGCCATCTAACTTCTTGCCTTTTGTTCACAGCGCTCTTACTTCCGAACTCTTCTTATGTATGGATTCCATTTCCTTGTATGGTTTCTCTGTGTCAAAGGGATCAGGGACACACAGTGTGGATTTAAACTTTTAACCAGAAAAGCTGCTGCACGGACTTTTTCAACTCTTCATATAGAACGCTGGTAAATGCCTTTTTCTTTTTTCACTCTCCTCTCCCCAAATGAATATGGTTTTGAAAAGTTAACATCAGTGTTTACAATAAAGCATGTCATATCTATGTGTWAATGCTAGCTGCTCAGTGTTTTTGACAAATTATGGTACTACTTCGGTGGCCCTTTAGATTTCTTGTTATGCTGAAATGTCTTGCTATTTGCTAAGAATTATATTATTAAGATRCACTTTAGGAAATTGCTAGATATCTGAGTTCACCCTCTTGTGACAGGGAGGAGAAAAGATAGTTCATTAACTTTTGCTTTTAAAATAGGATCCRAGGTAAACTATGAGAAGTCTTGTAAGACCACAGTGCTGAAATTTTGGATGATGACAGTGGACTTCTTGCAAGCTCATTTTACTTTGGCATACGTATAGAAGTTGTATAATGCTCAGAAGTAGGACGTTGACTTTTGCCTTTTAAGAGATAATTGATTTGGAGAAGGGAACAAAGAAAATTCTAAGAACTCTTGTCTTYGCTCACCCCCTAGAAGAAAACTTAAACTACTCCTTATTGTTCTCTTGTAGTCATTTCCCTGCTTCAGAGATCCCTCTCGTTTTATAGATAACAAGCCATGCAGGCAGGGTAAGGAATGGAGAAAACCTCTTATATGAGTTGAGAGAGTTACTAGCTCAATTCAAAACTTTGACTAGTCTATTTCTGTGCAATATGACTTCACAATCCAATATTTATGAACCAAAGTATTTTTCCTAAAATCTATATCTGATAAGTTGTTTGTAGTCACTGAAGGCTTAATGGGAAAGGAAACATCTACTCTTTGCTTATTTTCTTATTTCCTCTTTAATAAGAGAGGGCTACTGATAAATCTTATTGATTTAAGACAATAGAAAATGATGTATACCATTTAAATTGCTTTAGAGCTGTCTCATAATTTAGCTAGAACAGTTCCTTATGAGACTGACATAGTAATGACTGCTCATAAGAAAATGAAATGCTGTTTCCACATAAATACCATAATTTCTGTAAGCCTTCTACACCACAACTGTTGCTAAAAGGATGGTGACAGTTCCCAAGCTTAATTAAGTATAATCAAATCTTTTCAAACTACTGTTTGAAAGAAAATCTCTTAGAGTACTGTTTGCTGGCAAAGAGTAGAATTACTGGACAATGTTCCCATATAGAAATGTGTATGATCCCACAATCCTAGTCCAAGCCAATACATCTAGTTTTAGCTTGGGTTTTGCTAGTGATGGCCAGCCTGTGTTGCCAGAATGGGTTTGCAAAGGTAGTGTTTAGGAAAAATCAATCTCCTAGCTGAGTGGTTTGCTAATTACCCTAAGGAAAACTATGGCAGAAACATAGCTTAAGCTTGAAGCGAAAATTATAAAACTGCATAAAATGTTATTGCGTCCTTCATATTCCAGAACTTTCTAAATATGTGGCTAAATGTGTATTCAAAGCCCTAAAGTGCACAAAATTATGTTATTTAAAAATGTCATTTGACTGTTACTTAAAATTATTATTTAACTTTATTACCTTTTTGAATTTATTGTTTCAAGAAGAAATACTGGAAGAAATGAATGAGGATAATCAGCTTAATCAATTAAAATGCAATCATCAATCTTACTCTGAAACTAAACAATTTCATTTAGTTATTGGTCAGACATAAAAATTCAGATTTTAAAAATCATTTAACACACTTTCTTTTGCCACTCTGAGATTCTTTAGTAATAAAAGAACGTAAGAGCAAAAACAATTATGTGATGTATTATTTTCTGCACCCCACTATGTAGGAATTGAAGCAGTGAAAAGGGGATATTGCTAATTCATTTTATAGTAGTTCTTTTGCTAGTGTGGAACTTCAGGTTTTAGTATGCTAATTTGTTGTGCTTATATGTGCTGCTGTAAAATGAAACTTCTCTTGTTGCTCTCTCATATATAATAATCCATAATATAATCCCATAAATGTTTACTTATTTATTTGCGACTTACTGGTTGGTGATGAACAGTGTTCCCTTTGCTAGTGAAGAAAAGAGCAACTCAAATTCTTCCCMAAAACAGCTCTCTAAATACTTTCAAACAACATTTTTTCCTAAAACAGTAAGTTCTCTTTGTTTAGTTGGTTTAGTTTTCTACCAAAACAGGCCATGTATTAGCTGCTTTTCTCCTCATTTCTCCATCAGCCATCTCTGTGCTACTCTCCCTTTATTTTCGTACCAATTGTCTAACTTCAACCAAATTTGACAGAACAGCAGAGATCTCAAACATGGAAAGTTTTAGCAAGTTTGGAAGCTGAAAGCCAAGTATAGGAGAAGAAATTTAGCTTGGTGCCATTGCTGAAGAACAGGCTACAGTATGGACTCAAAAGTTACTTACTGTTAGATTTGTAACTAACCATTCAGCCTGTGCAACTGGAAGCCAACATTTTAGCACTTGAAACAGAGTGCTGTGCCTTTTCCGGTTGTTTTGTGGGAGACCTGGAAATAAACAGATTGGGAGGCATGAGGATGTGGGGAAAGTGGATGTAGCAGAGGAAAGGGCAATCATAAGTGAAATGTCTATGGTGTTGATAGGGCAGCTAGGATAGCTGCAGTGGGAAAAGATGTGGGGCCATCAAGTATGTAGGAAACAAGAATTCATTAATCCTAATAGTCACAGAGCAAGTTGCTTTGTTACTTGAGATCAGCCGGGTAGGCTTTGGGGCAGTTTTTCATTGTTCTGTTTTCTTTTTTTTCTTTCCTTCCAGTTTTGCTCTATGATAAGTGACAAAATACTCCATTTTCATTAATAGTTTCAAATATTTACTTACTTGGAAACGTAGTGCATCCCATGGAACCATACTTTTGATTTCTTTTTATTTAGTATTGTAATATTCTGAAATAATCCAAAAATGAAAACTTATTTTAAACAAAACTGGCCCCTGGTAAATTTCCATTGCATAATGTATGTGTAAAGGGGGGGGGGAAACAACAAAAAAATGTTTTGACTTTGTACCATGGAGGTTTTGTTACATGTCATGAGCTTGAGTGAGGATGTAAGAGAATTAATATAGCCCCTGCTTACAGTTGCCTAATAAAATCAGTAGTCTGTTATCTTTCTGCTGACTTGGAACACTGGGGAGACTGTGAGTGGGTCACACAGGGTCTCATCCATACTGAGACTATCAGCTGGGGTTGGAGAGAAACCACTTTGGTCTCTTTTTGACATCTGAACAAATCATTTAATTTCTTTGACCCTTAAAATCCTATTAGGGAAACAGCACTCTTACATACTGAAAGAAGAAATTCCATTTAGTGTGGTCAGTGCTCAGATACTGTGGATGGAGGACAGTGTTGGGGAATATTCAACAAACAAACAGCATTTGATAAGGTCATGTCCATCTGAGAACCATAACCCTGCCTATATCTAGTCTCTGCAGTGCTCCTTCTTGCTGAACCTGTGTGCATGGAGAGCTGGTTGAGAGGATAAAGGCCATACAGCTTCTGCAGAAGCCTCATRTGTCCTTTCTACTTGAGTTTGGTCAAGTTCAAATTTTTTGAGATATTGGTGAGCTAAGTGAGTTCTTATACAAGAACATAGTAAATACTTAGGGTAAACATTAATACATAACATTATTCATATTGTTAATATAAAATAGCTATAAAATTGGTTATGTAATAATCCCTGCCCTGAACTGATAAGCTTATTTATATTCTAATTGAACTGTGTGTGCCTAATAAGGACAGGATCATATCACATCTTGTGTATATCTACTAGTCTGCCATCACAAGCARTGGAAGAAGGATGTAATTCATTTCATCTTAGAATGACATCTAAAATATACCAGATAAAATGCAGCCTGTAAGTGCCTGTTTCCTGTTCTTGCCTATGAAGGGAATATAGCAAACTTGTACATAGGTAAGTATCTGTACTGTAGGTGAATAAAGTTCAGCAAGGTAAATAACTCGGGGCGGGGGGGGTGGATTTTTCAACTTACTAGGGCCTCCATTTTCTCAAAGGGATAAACGRTGTAGTAAATACTGAAAGAAGTAGAGTAAGCAGAAGACTACTGACCTATATTGGCAGTGGCAATTGTTTCTGTAGAGAGAGTCCAAAGAATTCTTCCCTTCAGATAAAGGAATTCAGTAGACTTTGTTGCATACAAGAGACAGCAAGTGCTGAATTAGCGCTGGGCAGGAGGAGATTGCCTTGAAGTGCTGATTGTTGTCAATACTGCTCCAGAAGAGAGCGCAACACTTTTATCCAAGAGATAATACAGGTTTTTATTTCTGTGTCTCTCAGCAGGCTGTTAACATACCTCCCACAGAGAGCGAGTGTTGGGAGCACATTCTCTTTCTTGGAAGTTTACACTCTGGCATTAAATATGTCAGTGTAAACAACATAGTTATCCTGCTGCTGGGTTGGACAGACTGAAATATTTTTAAGTTTCCACATTTAAATTGGTATCAGAGACACCAAAAAGAAATGCTTATGGTGTTTTCAGTGCTTCATCAGGACTACCTATTAACTGGAGCCTTGTGTATATATGTTTGTCTTTCATATGCAAAAGAGGGGATTATGTCAAGACTCTCCTTTTTGTGATCTTCTGTGTCATTGACAGTTTCACAATTACCAAGAAATAACCTGAATTCAGCTAGATTAGGAGTGCAAAACTATTTGCTCATACCTCCACTTTCTTCTTCTTTCAGCATACTCTTTCTTTTCCAGTTGATGTTGAATTGAGTATCACCTCTTTAACATTAAAAATTCCAGAAGTCTGGGAGACAATTGTCTACTTCCTGTGTTGAATTTGATGTATAGATGCCTATATTTAGGAAATCTTAAGAGCAAACTGAAGTATACAATAAAAGCTATTCTTCATGATGGGATGAGCAATACTTTCAAAGAGAGACCAAGATATTTCCAAAAGGGTTTTCTTAATCTAACTCTAAAATTTGGAAAGCATTTGAAAATTAATAATTACTGGAAAGTGTTTATATTTTTGATGCTAAGAAATCATGCTCACATCCTAAATGAGTTTTTTTGTTTTTGTTTTTGTTTTT
>NW_028186812.1:3080932-3112613 GCF_003343005.1 Rhea americana | reverse complement strand
CAAAGTTTTGACATTAGTTTGAAATGAGAGCAACCTCTTGAACAGAGAGCATATGCTTTGCATTTTAGGTTCTGAATCTGATTATACCGCTAATCTATTTTTCAGAAATGGATGGAGCACATTTTTTAAATTAAAACTTAAAAGAAAATTAAAAGGGATATTTTAAAAGCATAGTAGAGACAGTTGGAATTACTCACTTCCAGATTCCAAAAGAAGCTCTGTTTTTGCATCTACAGTCTTGACCTGAAAGATGTATTTTTTTTTTTTTTTTTTTAATATATTGAATTATAATGCACAGGAGGAAAACTAGAAAATTAGATGGCCTCACTGGGAGAATTTTCCTATCTAAAATTTTCTCATTGACCTTCTTTGCCTACAAGAAATATCATAAATTTTCTTCTGTCCTGAAAATGTCTTTCCTTGCATAAGGAAACTACAGATGGCAGCAGTTACTGTCCTGTCTGGAATATTGGTCAAATAGGGAAATTTCAACACCGTTCTAGTCCAGTCTTGATTGGCACACTCTTGTGATTGGCAATTTATAATGATTATAAGAAAATCAGCAGATCACTGATTGGATAAAAAGAAAAAAGATGTTGGTATTACTTTTACATATAAAATTGACACTGTGCWCTGAACGCGTCATTCTATTTCCCACTTGTACTGAGTGTGTGAACTTTTTAAATATTGATGTTTGTTTTTGTAATTTATTGCTAATCTCTACACATGCACTTAAATGTAAGAATTACAGAAAAATCAATGATCATATTATATAAATCTGCTTCCTGTAGCAGTGTGTTATTTTTTTCCCCCACTCCTTTGGCCATTTAGACCAAAACTAACAGTAGAATTAATTGTTTTTTCCTGGTTTTGTGTGTGACCAGTAGAATTGTTTATGAATGTCTAATCTATGCAAAACTATCATGCTGTTGTAACTATGTCTGTTTCAGCTTGAAGTAAAAAATCCGCCTCTTAGCAGGCATATGTGAACTTTCAAAATCCCCAATACAGACACAACTGTATTGGCAGTTTAATACTCTTGACAGTGTATTTTATTCTTAAAACTCTTTGGCCATTGAAAGTTGTGTGCCCATTTAAAGAGCTTGCTGGAACAGCACATCTTTTTTGATTTTAGAAAATCTTGAATTCCAGTTATAATAGTATAACTGAAGGCTTGATTTTGAAACTTGAAACATTTAATATCAGTATTGACACACCAGCAAAAAGAGCTAACTGCAATTTCAAAATACAGGGTAAGTTTTCAGGATAGATATTTTATAAGCTGAAACATTTTAAGGATTCACTTTAAAAAGGTTGAATTCAGTTAAATACGCTGCTGACTTGGTGTTCAACCAAATTTTAGCCAGCATGGTCTTAAATTGTAACTTAAGCAAAAGTACTCCTCRGCTTAAACACAATGATGTGAAAAATTTCTCCCTTTTATGTATATTTTAAAATTCGTATTTGTGTAAATTAACACATAATAGAGGTACTATTAGAAATAGATGGGGAAGTTGTTTGCACCATGCATTTTGAGTGCCCAGCTTTGGGTGCTTAGGTTGGAACCTGAACTTTCTATATGATCAGGAAAGAGTGTCAAGCTTTTCTAAGAATTCATTCAGGCCAGAGTCAAACTTAAGATAGTCTAAACTGTTTTTCCCTTGTCCAGAGGCTTTTACTTCCACTGTCTGCAGCATAAGCCTCTGAAATACATGGTGTGAATAATTCCCAGCTATTTCTAACAGTGGTTCTGTCACATGGTAGTCACAAATGGATGACTTGCTACATCATGTCAAACACTTGTATTGCACTCACCAGCTCATCCACTGGTGTTTCTTTGATCTTCTCTAGTAGGCTCCAGCTGACGTACCCACACTTAAATCCTGAATGTGGAAACTGTTCTTCTGTACCATCTGGATCTGGTATTTGCAATAGAAGTGTAATACCATCAGTGTACTGAATATACTGCAACCAGCATTCTGCCGTTAACTCTTCTAGTGCACATATTAGGTACACTAAAAGTGGTGGGGTAGTATCCCAGGAGTATGTTACAGAAATCTTTTTCCTTTAAGCTTTGAATAGGGGTTTTTGAATTTGGAGTACATTCACCGTTACACAGATGGCTATCACATGTAACTAACTGTCATTGTGTTCAACTGTGTCAGTGTTCAACCCGATTGATTTCTGTGTTTCACTTTGTGAGCACTGTTTGGTGAACACTTCACCAAACTGTTTAATGTTACTCTACTGTGATGTATTTTGTATGTGCTGACATTCCAGTAATTGGTTATCCATAGAAATTGCTGCAAATGACTATTAGTTCACTAGCGTAATATTTTATGAAGTAATATTTTTAGAGCAGCTCATATACTATAATTCATCAGACAATTAAATATTCTGTGTCTCTTAAGATTTTTAGTCAGTTAAGTAGTATTACAAAATTAGATTTACTCTAATACACATGACTCAGACATTCAAAGGTGTACACATGTATTTTGACTTACGAATGTAAAATGTCAGCAAAAAAACAAATAATACAATTTCAGTAAAAGAGGCCATAACATAATTAATAAAATAATATTCAACCCTCATTTAAAAAAAAAAGAAAAGAAAAGCAGTGAAAGAGCAAGGCGTCTTGGAGCGGATTCAGTTCATTGAGAAAAAACATTAGTTTATTCTTGTAACTGTTTTGGCAATTAAAAGGCCTGTGTCCTTATCAAAATCAGACTTACAAAGAGGTTCTAAATTCTCTATACAAAGCAATCGTGTGGTCTCTCAAGATAGTCTTTGTTTACAGTACTTTTGCGTTTTTTAATGTGGTCCAGAGTGATAGCAGTAGTTTTCCTGTAATATGCACATATAGTGTACGTCCAGATTGATGCTGGACTGGTCATAGTTTCATCAGAAGGTTCATGTTCACCTTCCTGTTCATAGTTGTGTCAAAGAATCATAGAGTCAGTAAGGTTGGAAGGGACCTCTGGAGATCAAAGGGGTTACTAATGACTTCAATTCAAGGAACACTTGAAGCATGAGGGAATAATGTTAGTTTTCCTTTGCATATGTTTTCTCCAGTGGCAAAAGACTTTTTTCGTGTACCTTAAATTCTAATGATTAGAAATCAGTTAAACAAAAACACCCCTATTGGCAATTGAGGACTATAAAGAGGGGGRAAAAAAAATACATAGCAATTAATAATTTTAAGAAACCTAACCAAAAATTTTTATAACTGTGATTTGCTTTCTCCCTTGTCAATAGTAGCTACTGCTGATTTTACATACTGATCTCTACATAAGGAATACAAGCTGTGGTTGCCAAAGCACTTCTGTAACATCAAAAGCTTTAGTGCCTCAGATCCAGAAGGCCTGCTTGAGCATACAATTGAAAGAATGGAATAAACAATTCTCTATGCAGAGAACAGAGAGAATTAAGCATTTTGACAAATTATTGGGTGGCAACAGAGTTTGGCTGACTGTATAGGTTCTTTCCCCAATTTGCATTGCTGCACAACTTACAAATGGTTGTGTCAACAAAAATGAGAGGCAGAAGAGAGAGAGAGGATGAAGGAAGGTCCGAGCTGCTTAAGCCAGCTTTGCCAATGAAGTAAATTCATGTCACACTATGATGAGACCTGAGTCAATGTGAAATGCATTGGAGAGGTGGGTGTGTTTGAAATTCTGCCTGTCTTTTTTTATTTAAACTTCAAACTGCAGTCTAAACTCATCTGGTACTTTGAGCATGAAACATTTTCTTAGACATCTGACATTTTTAGTGCTAGTAGTGCGTCCTTTTTATGTAACAGTGATTCCACATATGACCATTCAATTATTGTGACTTCCAGAGGGAGGCATTTTTGCAGCACTGTTGGCTACGAGGGTACACAGGCAGATTCCCATGTTAGCTATACCTGATTTCCTCAGGAATTTTTTGTTACGAGGTGTCAAGTTGGTTTTGCTTAGGTTTTGACAGTGTCAAAACATACTTCCTGCCACAGCAAATAGTCTCTAGATGCRCTCATGCACAGGCAGAACAAATGCTTTAACAGAAAATGGAATGTCTGTAGTCTGTCCCTTCTTACCTTAAGAAAATTTAAGTTCACATCCCCTGCTTTTGCTGAAGGGTGCCATATCCACAAGGATACCTCATGTCCTGAAGGAGAAGGAAGCCCTTCAGCTTCCTGATGAAGTTTAGTTGTGTGGTAAAATCTTCAAAACTCACTGGTGAGTGATAGAGAATGTGACTCTGAAGTTCAGTTGTTAAAGCTGATAAGAGAGTTTTGGGTCCTTTCTCTCAAAGGGCTTGTGTTAAATGGTTACYGGCTAAATTACAACTGCTGTTCAAGCTCTGTTACTGCACAGTACCTTCTCTGTGCTGCTGCCTTTATTCTTGACTTAGAGAAAACAAGGAGAAGGTGTCAAATCAGTGTAAAACCACAGCAAATAGTCCCCTGGGATGAAGGTGCTAGAGATGTAGATTGACATTGCACGTTAGACTGCCTTAGTCTTTTAAAATGTCTAAACCATGGTGAGCAGTGGTCTGAGCTCTGCATAACATATACCTTTAAAAACAGGATGCAATGAAGTATTGTTGTATGTATACTGGCTATTTTCTGAGTCATTCATTCATGTAACTAATTTCCCATTCATGTGCATTTGACCTTTAGAGTATTGGTATCAACTTYATAGCTACACATCAAGCTCTTTAAATTATATCAGGCTAGAGATTCGATTGACAGTGCTACCACCTTTATTCTGAAAATAAATATTACCATATTTGTTATTTCCTGTTCTACTTCAGGGCATTTGATGTGGAACTTCTTTATATAGCTCAGCACTTGAGAATACCTATAGCAGAAGTTGCCGTCAACTGGACTGAAATTGAAGGTAATTAAATAGTTTACATTTTATAAAATTTCTTAATTTTCAGTCCAGAATAAAATATCCAAGCCTCTTGCCARTGAGTCAAATTTTGTCCAACTTCCTTTCCATATGACTGTCCAATTTTGTGTGCCAGCCTTCTGAACAAGTCATGGGACTTGCCGAGGGTAGTGAGGGGCAGTGAGGAAGAGTAACTATGCGTTCCCACTGGAGACAAATGTAGGTAATTATACTGCTAGGGCAAAGCAGTACTACGTTGGCACATCCTCTTGCTGTAATGTCTTAACAAAAATACTGCAACTGTAGAAGACCTGTGGGCAGGAAGCATTATACTTCAAGGTGTTCACGGGTTGTGTTGTCAGGCAGCTGGGGGCAGTTGAAAAGGTACTTGTCTCCAGCTATTCAGCTCATTTATCCCCTCCCATCAAGTGCAATTTCCTTTTTTTTTTCTTACACTTTTTTTTTTTAACTTGGATTTCTTCTCTACAATACGACCCCTTAACAACTAAAAGTGTAATAAACTACAACAGGATGAAGGATGAAGCAAGCAAGCAAGTAGAGAACATCCTCATCCAACTTTGCTAGAAAAGAGAATGCTTGCTTTCAGTGTGATTTTACATGTGTATTGCGCCTGGTGTGAATGCTGGCAGAGATGGAGAAGAAATTTGTTTAATAGTCTGGATTCTTTACATTACCTGAAGATAGGTATTGATACTATTGCTGTAGGTCTCCAAGGTCACTCAGAAACAATTTGCATAATTATTAGTGCTCAGGTTCTTATTTACCTGAGCAAAACCTTGTCCAGCAGAGAAGGCCATGTACATCCTGTGGCATGTGTTGAGTTACCATACTGTGCTGCCTTCAAACTAGAATATCTCACTCATAGTATAATGCAATTACAAAAAGACAGTAATTTTTGCTATGTAAATTTTTATTAAAATTAAAGTCTAAGCTGAATTTGCTGAGAATGCAGAGGTTTATGACTAGTTAAATGTGTGTCTTGCCAATGTTCATTTTTTTTTTTTCCTAACAATGTCTTTCTGATTTTCTTCCTCCTTAATCACAGGTTCTAAGCTGGTTCCCTTTTGGAGCTGGCTACAGATGGGCAGGGATCTTCTTTTTATACGACTGCGATATATGACTGGTGCCTGGCAGCTTGAAACAAGAAAATATAATTAGGTTATTTACATTTTCCAAATGTATTATTATACTTAATGGAACAGGAGAACAGTTTCAGTGAAGCACAATGGTGATGAAAGCTGAGGTAATTCTTCATTGCTGTTGTTGTATGTGTCATTTCTGCAACATGTATGTGTTTTATAAGATTGTCAATGGGGAACTTGTTTAGAAAAGAGAAAGCATTTCTCAAAAGATTATCTGGTAATCAGGTTTTTATTGTATTGAACAGTAGCTTTAACAGATCCTACATAAATTCTCTCTCCTAAATAAATACATCTGCTTTTGTCTCATCATACATTCAGATTTCTTGCTAGTAAAATTTGTACATGTTGAAAAGGGGCACTGTATATTCTACAAGGTGTAATGTTCTGTCTGTTTTAAATGGCCACAACCATTTGTTTCTGTAGTGTATGAAAATTTACAGCCATATTACAATTTGGAATGATCAATCATGTTTCATGCTGATGCATATTTAGATTCAATGTTATGGGAAACATTAATAGGTTTTACTGAGTTACAGAAATAATGTTCGTAAGGCTGTTCTAAACTTTCAGTAGTCTCTTGACATTCCAAATGTTCTTGTCTGAAGCCGAAATAGTGTGTCTGAGATCAAACTTTAGATTGTCTCCACTGACTGTAGAAGTTCCAAGAGAAAGCACATTTCATTTTAAAATGTTGTCTTTTATAAATAGATTTGTTTCTTACATACTAATGAATACTGTATGTTCAAGGCTAGGAGTTCTTGGCATCTCCAAATCTGTAGTAAAAAGGACATGGAAAAGTAATTCAGAGCATACTAAAATGAGACCCAGTGTACATTGAAGGCCTGTGCATTAGCAATGCCAATTTGAAGTTCTCATGCTTCAAATGAGATCAGAGAGGGGGAAAAAAGATCTTTTCTTGGAAATGTCATACCCTATTACAGAATACAACTCTAAATAATGCTTTTAAAACTATATGGTTGTGGACTGCCAATAAAATAAGCTTGTTTCTCTTTTGGATGCACACACAAATCTGAACATGTTTCAAGCATGAAGTGGGTACAGTTTTACCTTTGCATATTTTTAATCAATAATTTCTCTTCTTCCTTCTTCCAACGGTGTTATGCAATAGGGGATTTGCTCATATTAAAGTTACCTCAGTTTTCTATAAATTGAAGTGTTGGAATAAATTCTCAAAAAATATGTTCAGTTTATTTGGCAGGCTTCGTTCGCTTTGATATTCTGCCTACTACACAAACACCTCTATCACTTTTGCAGAAACAGTCACGTGACTCCTTGCTGCCGTTGCTGGAGTAAAGTATCAGCTTCTCAGTTCTGGTAGAGTGAATTCTTCTATCAGACTTCGAGAGTGATATCTCTACCTCTAATTAAGTTGCCAACCAGTTCTCAGAAACAATTTCCTTAAGTTTTCCTGACGTTTTACCTTAAAACTGTACTTTAAAATTTTCAAATGATGAGGCTTAGGTAATGCATTATTTTCTCCATGATAAGTAAACATCTGATGATCTGTGCTTTCAGAATGTGTGCTTTTGAACAGAATGCCAAAGCTTAGAAATGAGGTGCTAGTATAATCATTTTATTTTAGAAAATTATATTTTCTACAAAGTCTTTCTAAAACTTCATAGATAGTTACTGGAGAATTTATCTCCTTAGTGAGCTGTCTCCTTTAAAAACTCCTGTATGTATATATCATTCCCACAGAATATTTGATGTCTCCCAGCTCAGAGATGCAGATGTAACGTTAGACTTGCTGTACCTTCGTTTTCTTGTGTTCGCACTAGAACTTGTTTCCAAGGRCATCTCTTATGCTTTCTGTGAATTTGAGCCATGGATAAAGTTCACTACAGAGCTTCATAGTCCAGGATCTGTTCTCTGGCCCTGAAGTCAACAGACATGGTAGAGCTCACATCCATATGACTAAGTCTCCTCTCTCCTTCGCCACATCCAAACCGTCTCTTAGAGATAATTCGTGACCTGTGTTGACTCCCAAAACATGCCTGAAAAACGTTTTGAGAGCATGGCATAGGCAGCTGTAGGGGACCTGGCACTTTAGTTTACTTGTATAGGTGTAGCCTGTTCATTGCAGTGGGGATAAAAATTGAACTGAGATATATTAAATAAATAAATAAATAAAAATAAATAAATAAATAAATAAACTGGAACAGATAGAATATAAGGAGAAATTGAAAAGGAGGCTGATCTAGGGCTGATATTGAAAACCAATGAGTGAAATGGAAGAGAGGAAGTATTGAGACTGCATGAGGTATGGGGATGGAATAGCAAGGAACTCAGCAAAGAGAGTGGAAGAAGGGAATAGGGAAGGAAACATTGCCACTGATGTGGCTGAAGTGGCTCACTGAGCCAAGTCCTCCATGAGAATAAAGTTAGGACAGGAATGTCATGATCTAAAACAAACTGAAGCTAAAACAAATAAACAGAGTGCTGTCCAGAGTCTGGAGTGGAACTCAAGATCGGTTTCTCAGTGTTTCTCAATTGTTATCCACCCTCTACAAAATCTGTGCAAATCATGTCTTATTCCTCTTTCAGTGCTGGTCCATAAAGGGAATAAATGGCTACTGTGTCAGTTATTCTTTCAACCGTGGTGACTGAAATCTCCAGTATATCTACAGGCTCCAACTCTGAAGAGCATTAAGGAGCAACAGCATTTCTCACAAAGAAACAGGAAATTGTACACACCAAGTTCCAATGCAAGTTCATTTTTTAGAGTTYGAAAAACAGGTACAAAGAGAGTAGAAAACAAAAGTGACATTTTTTGCTCTTTTCCGTACTGTGTATATGTGCTGTGATAGCATATACTTGCTTAACTAAAGACTGTTTTTCCTAAAAAAAAAAAAAAAAATATTTTGTTCAGTGCTTGGGACTGATCAAGGAATGAATGAGTCATGTGAAAAAGGAAACTAGATTGATTGATCTTCTGTCCAAAAGTTGTAAGTTTGGACAGAGTATGAATGAGGCAAAGGATAAAAGAGAGGCAGTACACTCTCCTTTATTAGGTAAAGTTAAGCATACAAGTTTTTTCCCCTCTTGTCCAAATGGTCAGTGCATTCAAATGGGGTGTTAGAGATACAGATTCTGTTCCTCTCTTGTTTAAGGGAATTCATGCCCACATCTTAAGAAATTGTGGAAGAATTTCTAAACCATTCTGCAGATCATTTTGAATGGGTATCTGGACCACTCAGTGATGCAGTTGTGATACCATCCCAACAGATCAGAATGAAAAAGGCACCGGTTGCTTAGATGGTCAGTACAGTTCAAGTAGCTTCTCACTGCATTCAGACACAGTCCCAGACAGAGTAAGAGCTCTGCTGTCATTAGTAGCTGGTAGAAAAAAATCTGAGTAGTGCAATGTGTGCACTGATGGTGCTGCTCAAAAAATTTGAATTCAGAATCTACCATAGTGTGTTCTGGGGTTAAAGCATTATCAGTCCTTTTCTGATTTTTTTGCATGGAGTGTTCTCAGATCTGAAACAGTTACTACATTTGTTTAAACAAGTGCTCCAAGCTTCTGCTGAAGCTGAAGCAGAAGCAGCAAAGGCGTCTTAGATCAGTTCAGAAGGATGGTTGCCTCTGCTGCAGAATTGAGGGTAGGGAAGACAGCTACAGGCAATAAAGTCTTGAAACTACTTCAGCCAGATTAATCAGGACTGTAAGGGACTTACATTGCTARTATCTTACAATGTTAATATCCATTAGTAGTAGCACTCGATAGTGAAACATGGCTGTCTTATGTAGTGATTAGAAATCTAGATAGCATCCTCAGCTCCTCCTTCTTTTATGTGTAAATTATAAAATATAAGAGACATAAGCCATTACAGGAGACCAGGATTCCATCAGGCATGTGTGTTAACAGAAAGTTAGACTCATGATTACTTTTAAATTTTTGCTCATGCTCAGTTATCAGCATTCCTCTAGCTGGGTGCTGGGCAGATTATGTTAGGCATATGCAAACATCACACTCTTGAGGCAAAGGTGTGCCTGCTTTGTGGATCTCAACAAGAAGCAAATAAAACATAACCAAAAAGTGGCTTTTCAATGTGAAGACTAAAGTCTGTAAGAGCCTGTCCACAATACAATTTAGTGCATATGAGGAACTTAAAAATATTGTACTGTTTATGATTTTTACATGCCTTCAGGTCAGACAACAGCAGAGCAAGGGTTTTGAGCACTGATAAATTAAATTTTTCGTTTGGGTCAGAGCTAGGTGTCTTAAGTCCACTTGTGTCTTCAGTTCCATATAAAAATACAGGTCAGCATTAACTGAATTCAGAAGTATTTACTGAATGCAGAGAAGAGGAAGCACAATGAAAAGTAAGTGTTGAAAACTCCCAAGCAGATGTGATGGAAAATCTGATTTTTTGAAAAGCAGCTACATACTGGCTATGGGCTATTTAAATAAGAGATGGCCAGGTAACAGAGATTCCAAATTCAGTATTAGGTAATCCCAACACACAAGCAGCAGTCTGTGACACCAGAACATTTTATACTTACTTACCTTACAGTTTTATAGAAATATCAGAGGCAGGGTGCTGGGAAACATTACTCATTTAGAATTATCTGAAAATAGATCCTTTAAAATGTCTAATAGAGATCTGTAATTGTCAGAAATCAATGACCTGTCTTTGATATATATATATATATAAAACATATAAAAATACACACTCTCACAGTCATTTATCTCCTGATCTTCCCTAAGCTTTTACCTTAAAAAGGTGTACTTTTCTTCTTAAAGTCATAAATTTTTAGATATTTAATTAGTGACTCAGTTCAGGTTATTTCCAATAACTGTGTGGAGCTGTCTGAACCAAAGGGAGATTTGGAATCATGTATCTTGATTTTGCCATGAAGATCACAGCAGGTGACTGAGTTTCTGGACCAGATCCGGTATGCGATTTAAGACATCAGATTCTATGGTGCGCACCCTAAAGGTGGTTGGAATGCAGAATCCTGAACAAGGCACCTTCTACCTGCATGAAGTAGCGCATGTCCCAGACCAGCCTACGGGCTTCAGTTAGAACTGTCTAACGTCAGCTTACTCACATGCAGAGGGGACTCTCTCTGCTCCCTGCACAGCCCAGAACTCTTTTCTTAGGGTGGGAAGGAGTAGAAACCTTTCAGAGATCAGGTTGAAGCTTCWTTTTAATACAGCAGGAGACTAGTTACTAATCCACTGTTAGAATCTTTAAGAAATAGGAGACCAAGACTAGATTTCCATGCTGGAGGGAGATCAAACCTTTACCTCCCATGGGCTCTTCTCTAGCTGCTTTCTATTTAAGTTGTTCCACTGTGCACTGATGTGCAAAAAACCCAACAGTGAAACAACTCCACCTCATTTACCTCAGCATTTAACAAGGGTGAGGAAGACTTGGATTCCAGYCCCTTCTGTTTGTGATATTTACTATTTTACATGAAAATCATTGGGTAYATTTCTTGAGACCACCACCTTCCTTCTTTGTATTCTTTCAGGCCTAATATACCAGTTTTGTTGCACAGCAATCATAGAAGCAGTGGAAGATGCTCCTAGGTACAGTTTCAGAAGCAGCTATGCTGGTTTAATGGCACACATCTATCAAGAGGAGTTTCTGCTCACTCTGCACCTGTTCTGAGACTGTTTAGACTGTCCCTCAAGCCACATTAACTCACCAGAATGGCAGGATAGTATCTTTCGGTTGTTCTTCTTTTTTTTTTTTTTTTCCCCTGAGTTAGTTTTCTGCCATTTTAGTGATTTAAAATGACTCACCAAGTGGTCCACTAAACAACGTAAAGCAGCAAAAGCAGAGCATCCCCCTTTGACAACTATGAACTCACCACAGGCCCAAAGAATGACTTCTCACGGGGGGTTAGGCCACTTTTCTAAGAAGGTAGGACATGTGGATTTAAATTCTTTCCTCTCTAAAGCTTAGACAAGAGTGAGGTCTTTTTTCCCTCCCTATSTGAGTTCCCTACTCACTGAGCTACAGCAAGAAAGTACAGGCTCCTTCTCTTGATATAGTCTAAAGCCATCATTTGATTTTATGAAGTGCCAAAACTTTGAATGGCAAACTCTAAGGTTGCTTCTGCTAGGAGACAGGCTGATGAATTCAGATTTGATTTAACCAGAGATTGTATAGACAGCCAGGTTTCTCAACATAAAGTGAACTTCTTCCCTGATCTCAAAGCCTGTAATTCAAACCAGAGTTTTGTCCAGCTTATCCTCACTCTTCTTTTCATAGACTTAAAGAGATGCAGTCTCCTTGTTTGTATTTCAGTGGAAGCTTAACCATTACTATTTCCTCCTATGCTTGCGTTTTCAAGGATGACCTGTGCAGATGTGAGTCTTCCAGATWACTCAGTCTCCTGAGTAATTTATAGCATTCAGAACTCCCGTGCAGACCCGTCCACTACCAGCAATGCACAGAGAAGTCCAGGATATTTTTTTGCTTTGGACAATGAAGTTGTGTTAATATGTATAAGCTCAACCACATCTCCAAGCCATTGAATAGTCCCAGCCAGCAGTTGACTTGAATCCTTGTGATAATGTTTAAGGCACTAGAGACTTACCCATAATTATTTATGTACCTGTTGTCCAAGTGTTCCTGGCGTTCACAGTCATAAGGCTGACTGCAAACTAAAAATAGTCCAAGTGAAAAGACAGGCAAAGACAGAAGGCTGCAATGAAGTTTCACTATCTCACTGTTTATTACTTAACATAACATCTAACCTTATTTATGATCCGTGTATGTTTCTTAAGGGTGCAGTGGCACATCTGTTATAGCTCAAGGGGCATGAATTAAAGTAGTGTTCCAAAGTTGTTGAAGGCTGCACCCTCCCAGCTGAACCATAAGTTATCTACCTCTTCGGGATAGCGATTCAGAGGTTAAGAGTTGGATGCCACTGTCGTGTGTATTGCGTTAGCCAGCAGCACATAAGGGAGTCTCAAACACATTAGCCCAAGGGGTCACCTAGGCTCAGGGGAGAAGCTACAGACAAACCTTTGTTTCTTACTGGAATAAGAGATGGTATTTTTATATGCCTGGGTTTAAGTAATAGTTGTGAGATCATAGCTGAGAGGGGTGTGCTAGATGTAACTTAATTTAAAAGATAGAAGAGAAAGAGCTAACCAGCCTCCCTTTTCCTGGATATTTTTAATCTATTTTGCTTGCAAGTCTTTGCAGATCTGTGCAACTACTCTAACTGCATAATTAGGTATTTCCCTAGTCTTTTTTTTCTTTAAAAAAAAGAAGAAAAAAAGAAAGAAATGTTTCCCACCCCACTTGCTTGGAGCAGTCTTCCAAGTACCAGTACACTTTTGCAGGTAACAGTGAGTCAGTTTGTAACTTGCCCGTCTGTCTGCCAGATTCTTGCACTACATATGGACATTGACATACTATGTGCCCGTTCAGTAGTGCCAAAGGTAGAATTTTCTTTGCTAAAGCACATCTCCCTTTCAGAAATGAGATGAACTCATGAGTAGAAGCACTCCATATCTGGCAAACATAGGACACTTGTTTTAAAAGAACAAAGAAGTTGTGAAACTGTCTAGCCCACTTCAAAACTAGCAGCCTGGTCAGCATAACAGTTCTGTAATGCACAGTAGAAGCATGCCTGCAGTTATTAGAAATACCTGACCTACTTTAGGTCAGGTATTGAGCTGCAGCAGCACCCAATTTGCATCAGTTAGTTAGACATATTGGCCAACTGCAGTGCAAACATCCTTATAGCAATTCAGCAGGGTCATAGGAAATGCTTCTCATGACAAAAGCCACACTACTGATACGGAGTACTTTCCTTTGGATTATCTGCAGCTCTCAGGTATTGCATTAAGGCCTTTTAATTCTACCTCTTCTAAGGACACATTCTACCATCAGTGAACTGTATTGTCATACACTCTCAAACAGGTCACATGTGGTTATCCTTTGTCTACAATATTTTCCCACAATTCCAGCACTCCCATACAAACAGCAAATCATATAAACAACTACTCATGCTCAAGAGTCTCCTTTTGCATGTATTATTAGTATTCAGGAAATGGCTACAAGGCAGACAAGCATCCCCCAGATATGGCTTAGCCAGAGGTGATTCTTCTTGCTTAGGTGACCCTAAGTCCTTCACAAGTCCATGCCTTTCCATTAGTCAGACTCTATCCTCCTTGAATCTTACTGTTCTGCTATCAGGATCACTGTCCTCCTTTGAACTTTTGACAGTTTGTTCTTTTTGTAGACTTAACTTCAATATCTAGACAGAATCCAAGCCTTCATTGCTGGCCTGTTCTATACAATATTCTTTAAGAATGAGGTGACATTAACTCTGGAATTCCCATCTGTTTCTGTCATGTTCTAATGTTTCATCTGGGGTTATTTTGGATCTGTGTAAAGATTCCTCTACAAATCAAAGAGAAATATTGAATGTCAGCTTTTGGACTGGAGATCAGAAGAGCTATTTGAACCACAGGATGACGAAGAAAATTCAGTTCTGCAAACAGTTTTGGCAAATTCACTTTGTATGGTCTCTGGAAAGCAGCCTTCCACATGTGGGACAAATCTTTATCTTCCTATCTTTGTTAAATAGACAAAGGTTTAGCTATGGAAGTCATTTAATTATGTAAAGGACAGACTTAATTCTGTGGCCACATTACAACCTTAGTTGCACAGGCCAAGTCTCRTGAACCATCCCACTGCATACTCTAAATGATCTACTGTCAAATCAGGAACTAGGTCAAAACCACAAGAAATTCCTAACTCTTCTTGGCTGACTAGGTCTGATGCCATGTAAGGTCTCAGCAACAGAATTACTGATAACTCTTGTATCCTATTGCCAGAAAAACAAATAAAAAGGGAACTATATCCATGGCCATCTTCCAGTCTTTAAGCCAAGTCATAAGTTTTGGAAGCACTAATCAATGTGTCAGCTCTTCCTTTGGTAGTTTTACAAGTCTGGCGAGGTTTTGTTTGGCAGAAGCTTTCATGATAACAAGAGTTTAAGCACAGATGAGGTTAGAACAACCTTTCCTGGTAAGATTTTATCAAACAGTAAAGTTCTGATCTCAGAAAAGTGTTTTCTGATATTGAGCAGTTTTGGTAGTATGTCTCTAATTTTACTATTCCTGATATGCTTAAAAGAAAACATTTTCTCAATAACATCACAGAATCACAGAGCGATTGAGGTTGGAAGGGACCTTTAGAGATCATCTAGTCCAACCCCCATGCTCAAGCAGGGTTAACTAAATCATACTGTCCAGGACTGTGTCCAGATGATTTTCAAATATTTCTGTGGATGGACACAAGTTCTCCAGTTCCAGTTTTGGTCACTCTCACAGTATAAAAGCTTTTCCTTATGTTCAGGTGGCAGTTCCTGTATTTCAGTTTGTGCCTGTTGCCTCTCATCCTGTSACTGGACACTACYGAAAACACTCTGGCCCCATCCTCCCTTCAGATATTTATACACATTGATGAGATCCCCCATCAACCCTCTCTTCTCCAGGCTACACATTCCCAGCTCTCTCTGCCTTTCCTTCAGTCGCTTAGTCATCCTAGTGACCCTTTACTGGAAGAGTAGCTCCATCTATCTCTTATATTGAGAAGTCCAGAACTCAGAACAGCATTCTAGAGGTGGCCTCACTGGGGATGAGTAGAAGGGAAGRATCACCTCCCTTAACCCGCTGGCAATGCTCTTCCTAATCCAACTCAGGATGCCATTGACCTTCTTGGCCACAAAAACACATTGCCGACTCACAATCAACTTGTTGTCCACTGGGTCCCCAGGTCTCTCTCTGCAGAGCTGCTTTCCAACAGGTTCGCCCCAGCCTCTGCTGGTGCGTAGGGTTATTCTGACCCAGGTGCAGGGGTCGGAATACACTTCCCTCTATTGAACTACGTGAGGCTTCTCTCTGCCCATCTCTGCAGCCTATCAGTGTCCTTCTGGATGACAGTACAACCCTCAGGTTCATCAGCCAGTTTTACGTCATCATCAAACTTGCTGAGGAGTCACTCTGTCCCTTCATCCAGGTCATTGATGAATAAGTTGTTCAGGACCAGACGCAGTATTGACCTCTGCGGTACACCATTAGTTAGTGGCCTCCAACTAGGCTTTGTACCACTGATCACAACCTCTGATCTCTGCTGTTCAATCAGTTTGATGCTTCATAAGAACAGGAACAGAAGAAAAACATTGTCCATATCAGTATTACAGTGGGATTACAAATAGGACCCATTATCATTCTGATAAAGTAGACAGCAGACAACTTATTTCCAATATTTGCTGGAAAGCTAGAAWAGAAATGGCTGACTGCACAAAAATGTACTAGATACAAACAACTTCTGTGTACACTACTCATGTATTGCCTCAACTTCCAAAATACCTTTCAAATTCTTACACCCTCATCCGTATCTGCATGTAGGCCAAGTTATGCCAGGGCAAAAAAGAATCTTGACCTTTTCAGTGTACTTATCAGAAAAATCAGTTGTTGAGAAAGACCCTTACCAGAATGAATATATGCAGCTGGATGACTTACTGGGTACATTAATCTTAAGTAGTAAACAAAGAATAAGGAATGCTATGATCTGTCAGACTTTACACAATACTGCAATATGGAGACCTTACTCATCATGTTGTCTAAGTGCATGATGTTTGTCTTTCACGTACTTGCTATTGCCTTCCTAATGCTTGTGCTAACCAAGGAAAATGTAACTTCATATCCTATGTGTTGCTTTTTCCAGATGATAAAAGAAGATCATGATAAAAATTCCAAATATAGGGTCACTGCTCAGGTGCCCTTAGAAAGGACGGCACCTGAACAATCACTGAAAGAAGAGAAAGTGTGGGACGGAGAGAAGAAAAATCTAAAGCAGTGCTGATTTTATTCCCTGAAAGCATGGATGCTATGCCTCCAATACTGAAACAGTTTCAGAGAAAGCAGTGAAGAAARGTTGATCTTGCTGCATGCACCCTTCTCCATCACAAAGGAATTTCAGAGACAACTTGAGCAGACCTGCTTGTTTAAAGGAATCTTAATTTTACATGTACTGATTTCTGTGGGCTGTAAAATAACAAAGCTTTTTTTTTTATTCCTAGCTACTTCTGATTTATTCAAGATCATGCAATACATCAGTCTAGCCCTAATCTGGAAGATGGGCATATTTTATTTATCCTCAAAAGAACCTATTGAATTTTCCAGTGTTAGGGTGAAAGATTTTAATATCTTAGAATAAAAGCTCCTCACTGTGAATATCAAGCATTCACGGAGTGATATGAAAAGATTTCACTGATTATCTAGGACCCCACTTATTCTGCCTGCAGGCTGCACTAAAAATTCTGGGGTTTAGCCCCACTTCTTAAGATGTTCTCTGTTAATTTAAGTGTTACACATATAATGTATAGCTGCATATCATGCAGGTATATGATCAACACCAAGCAATTAAATTCCATGTTTTGAAGAAGTTTTATTATACACAGTAACTGCTTTGGGGAGAATACAATCTTGGCCGCTAACTGCAAATCTAATGCGTAATATAATTGCACAAGGTTGAGCAATGTGCTAAATCTTTTATTTTTCTGTCAAGCAAGATATTTTAGGAAAACTTTTGTAAAGTAGTCAGTCATATAGCTATTATGGCAGCTCACAGTCAGATATTTAAGGATTAGGAAAAGCTAGCAAGCACATATACTAATATTCTCATCAGCACCTAGATAATAATTTGCAAAGATCAAAAACAGTTTCTCAGGAAATTCACATTCCTAGCCCTGCAAAAGGTACTTTCTTTCACACCAGGTTCCATGTTCTGCTAGGGACTTGTGACCATTTTGCCCCTAATTTGATCTTTGCCCCGATTTGATTTGTAGGAGTTACCCACAGCTGAATCCTGTATAGTCTTTTCCATAGGAAATTAACTTCTGAATCTTGAGGAAGAAGCTTGATCAAAGTGAGCAAGGCATATAAAATGGCTACTGTCTTTGTAGACAGTAAAACACACACRTTAAGAAAATGGCTCACATTTCCCAGTGTTTTGCTTTAGACAGCAAAAAGCTTATAGGAAACATTCACTGGATGTGAGGTCATGGAAAACATTAATCTTTCATAGCCAGCAAATAATGTAATTAAAAAAAAAGTGCTTATCGTTTTACTAAGATACAAACCTGAGATCAAAATGCTATGTGGCAACCTAGCATTTGTTAAAGATGAGGAACATCATTATGTCAGAAGGAATCGACCCTTGCATACAAAAAAACCTCATCGAATGCCGCAACTGAGCCACTGCATTGTCATGTTAATGATATTTTGCTGTCTGTTGTGAGGCATTATACATGCACACAGTATTTTGAATATAGATGTCATTTAATAAATTGATTATGTCAGTGTAAGGCTTCTGAAGTTTTATGATGCCATGGATTTCTCAACAGCAGGGAACAGTCAGTCTTACAGATCTACTGCATTTTTGCCAGAAAGTGAAAGGCTAWTGACTTGAAATATGAATGCCACAGTGATGCACAAGATTAATAGCCACTGAGTAACAAAATCGTTGCTGACAAAATACATCCAATGAAAAGTTTAAGTCTTTTGCAATGAAAAGTTTAAATCTTCCCTTGGGAAAGGAATCCTGAGTCTCATTTCTAGTTCTGTGGATGCATTTTATTCTATGACTTGACAGACAAGTATCGTGACATGCTTCTCAGCACGTGGATCTTAACAGACTTCTTTCACTTCTCAGTGAAAAAAAGAAGCCGTATTCCCTTCCACTTAGTCTGTGTTGTCATGAGTCTTGCACTCTTTGCTGAACAGCAGCCTAATTTCAACAACAGTTCAGTGCCCTCACAGTTTTCCAGAAAGCCTCCACAGCTTCCAAAAAGCTCAGTGGCTTTTTGAGAAAGGAGGTAACACAGGTTATATTTCCTTATGCAAAGGAGGACTCAGAAGCAATCTGCTCCATTTTACTGTAAACATCAAGTTACTGTGGTGACACCACTATCCCTACTTCTTCTCACCTTCTTCAGAAGATGTTCTAGTGTCCAGTCTCCTATGTGGGGGTGTGAGTGTGAAGCCCTGAGTCAATTGCCTCTTGAGATATGTCTGTATTGTGTTTTCTAATAGCTGACTCCAAATGGCTTTGCTCTCACATACATAAAAACAAAAACAGAAATTGTCATACCCATGCATATAGAACCTTTATACCATAAATGTAGAGAAGTAAGCACTTCACTCAGTCAGCATAAAGCTGCCCTAATACTGTGTGGTGTGATCTTGATCTTCTCGTGTCCTGTCCTCATCTCCTCTTTACGTCACCATTGCACAGACACACCGAGATGAGTGTATTAACCCATCTGAAAAGTGCTTAGTGGTCAGCTGTACCTGTTACCTACCTAAGTCCTGGCATGGAGACCTAATTATAAATTTCTATGCTTTCTCATCCCCTCCTACAAGGGGATAGGCACTTATGCTATCCTCCTACAAGGAGCTAAGAAGGCATGGCCAGGGATGGTGGGACTGATAGTAGCTCTGCCTTGGTCAGCTGAAGACCATCATGAAACTGCATCCACAGCTGACAACCCCCCACAATGGAGTGCCCAGTCCTGTCCCTTATGAAGAGCTCAGCTACTTACTTTTACCTCTGAGAATCATCCAATTGTGACCAAGCATGTCCTCTTAGGCTTAACAACTTTCAGCTGGGGTGCCAAGGCAGGCAGGGAGAACTGGCCTCTCATAATCCTTTTGCTATCTAGCAACTATTATAACTGCCATCAAGACTTTACCTAGTTACAGATCAAAACAGGAGATCATCTAGCCAAGGGTCGAAGATGAGTTCCTTTCCCAAACTCTTCATTAAGGCATGACCAGTTGGGAAACTACTGCTTTGTAGCATGAAGATAAAGGCATCAGGATGAATGGTTACTTCTTTTGCTAGAGAAAGCTAGATTAGGAGTATTGAGAAAAAGAAAACAAGCTGTGCCAGGAAATTTGTCCAGAATATGCTCCATCCATGATCTTATTCCTTCAGCCAATACAGAGTAGTTGTTTATGTTAGGCAATTATAACAGCAGGTACCACAGCGTTAAACTGCAGCTGACAAGCCTTGTCTTCAGAAGACACACAGTACAACACCCCAGTAAATGCTGCTAGTCCATTAGAAGTGCCAAACAGAGTTAAAGCACCTGAATAAGTTGCATCAGCCAAGGGGAGCATGCACCAGCTGACAGACTCAACTCATGGAGTGGATGATCCCACCAGAGAAGATGCCTAACACTGTCAGTCTCTCAGTGTGCTAGAGCAGACTCCCCTAAGTCAAGACAGAGATCTGATCTGATCTCCAGAGAGGAAGGTATCACGACCATACCATCACCCCTGCGCTCACTCCTTTCATGCCCCAGGCATCCTTGACTTGGTGCCACTTCAGCCTAGGTCCAAATAACTTCAGGCTTTAGAAGGGATAGATTGCATCCAGCTTTTCTTCTGAGGCCACAGTCTTTCTGATCTATCCTCCTTGTTCACATCAGGAGTTGGCCTACTGGGCCTAATATGAGAGGGGACAACGAGTACTAAGTGCCTATCCCACATCTTCCCTGTCTCCTTCCCTAGCAAAGCCCCACAATGCTGCACTCACCCACTATCTGCTAGTCGTAGCACCAGCAGCCCAAGCAAGAGTTACTGCAGCTTCTCATTGCTTCTAATGGAACTCTGCTACAGTTGTAATTCTCATTACTGACACAAACCCACAACTGCTCCTGCTGCTCTTTCTACATCAGAATCGCCAAGTCCTTATTTTCCTAAACTGTAACCTCTTAACCTGCATCTTCCGCCACATGTAGGCTGCCAGTCAAGACAACACACTAGTGCAGAAAGTCTTCATAAATTTTATCTAGTTCATCAGGAGAATAGGGTAGCCCAATCCAAACACCAACAGTAGCGCAKCAGGCCCTTGCCCCATTCACATCAGAAGTGTCACTCTTCTAGGCAATCTTCTACTTCCTAGGACTTCCCCCCAACACTCACCCTTCCAAAATCCAGTAAAATAAAAACTATTCAGCATCCTAAAGCCTTTTTAAATCTGCCCACTGGGAGGTAGATTTTTGTGCTGGTTCCTTCATACCTGCTCCTAGTTTTCACATGCAGCTGGGCTGCCAGTGGTCTCGATCACTGAAACACCTGGATGCCCTGTTGCAAGCATGTGGGCATATGGGCTAATGTAGGCTATGTGACATCTAGGCTAACGTAGAAACTGAATTAGTTAGCACAGCAAAGAGTAACTGAATTGTGGCACTGCTACAGCACTTATTAAATATAAGGCATCTTCGCCTAGGACCTTATATTTTACAGCATTATGATTTGTTATCCACACCAAGGCAGAGATGACCAGGCCACATCATATTTTCTCTCTCCTAAGAGCTTAAGAACTCTGGTTTCCCTAAATGTAAATGGTGGGTTTGAGGAAACAGAAGCCTTTGATGTATGTGGGGAGATGTAATGCATTTAGGCAGAATATTTTAATTATGTGAATTACAACAGGGCAGCCTGTTCTTTCTCTTTTTTCATGCTGAGTCATTTCCACTTGGACTCTGTAAACATGGAACCAAGCACTGAGTGTTTAAGTATTTGGAATAAACAATTAATGCTGTGCTCTAGTTTTGGCAAGCCTTATGCAGAAAAAAAAATCATTCCTTTTCTTCTTTATTTCCCTAAGCTTGTTAGTACCTCCTTTGGAAAAGACTGGAGCTAGTTGAACCTATCAGTTTAAAATACACAGTGCCAAGGGGCAATATGCTGAAACCATCTCACACGGTTCCCAGGGACTGACAACTTCTGAAATGTCTCTGAGGCTTTCAGTTGCCATCCAGTCTCATTTGTGTACAAAATATGGAGAGATGAGTCAGAGTAATTTCTTACCCTTTATGAAGAAAACCTGATACCTTGTGCATAGTTGTGGTATTTCTGTACACAGTTTACATACTTTCCATCAACCTAGTTTTATTTTTCTTTTGAGCCTTCTGATTTTTTCATACACTAATTGTTCTGCTGAAGTCTCTAGCTAAATGAGGTGTTTATTCAGAATCTGTGCCCTCTAAATATTTACTAATGGAGATCTTTTTTAATTTTTTTTCCCTTAGCCTATTCACTAGGCAGCATAACTTTTTCCATTTCTTTGATCCTGAAGCACCCCCCCTATTTTTAATTATTATTCCCTTGGCAGTTGAAGGAAAATGTAGCAATATATACCAAGCCCTTTCCCACCCCTTTAGTTAACAAAGATACTGGTTGTAGATCAAAGAATCCATCAGAACAGACTGCTTCCTATGTGTGCAATAAGCCTTCTGTCTCTGGAATAAGCAAGTTTATCTTCATTGTGCATTCCGATAAGACGTTATTATAGTAGTGACTTTAATTACATTTCTCATTATTACATTAGTGTGCAGTAACATAGGGTTTCACTGCATCTAAATGTGTTAGTTTGTAGAATATGGTGCCTTTAAGTCTTGTGATGGAGGGAGGCAAAACTTTAGAAGCCATGAAACACTTACGCTTCATTTTATACCCAGTTGGGCAGAGATCCCTGAAGGAGTTAGTAAAACATTTGAAATATGAACTGGATGGTAAAAAAGTATGAAGAAACATAAATAGGCAACAGTGTATGCATCATGGTACACTCATGTAATGCAAGCATAGTATGACTCTAGAAAATAAGTGACTGGTTTAAGGGATAAACGCATTAAGTGCATTTTTTGTCCCATCTTCATCTAGTGGTATACCTAGGGATATATTTTAGTGGCTCATCTTTAAACACGGATCTGTTTTTATCCATAGGAGAACAACCTCTTCTCCTCCTACTCTTTTTTTTTTTTTATGATCACATCAGAAACTGTAAGATTAAAGTGCTGTCTCAAAGTATATTGTCCTAGGCACTGAGTGAATGAAAAAATATTTTATAGTTATAAAATATATTCTTAAGATTTGTACATTTTGGATGTCTAACAAATTCACTGAACTGATACTCAATAAAACAAATACCTTATTCTTGTAACTTGGCTTCCCTGATATCTTGATTGAATGTGAGGCTTGGTATTTGGTGCCAGGTGATTCCCAAGGGAGTGAATTTGTCACACGCTCAATCTTGTAATCCTTGTTCAATGATCAATTGATCTATAACTTATTGAAATTGGTAGTAGTTCCCATGAACTGCAGTCAACTTTAAATCAGGCTGTAAATTACCAAATGCATTTTTAAAATGCATAGATCTTAAATGGTATTAGTATTGTTACTGGTCCCATGGAGTAGAAATAACCTCATGATCTCCAAGAGAACTGCTGTTAACATATTTGCAAGGAGTGGACTGGAGTGCAATGATTTTCTTCGTGGAACCCCTGGGCAAAATATTCAGTGGTCCCCAACTTGTTTTAAAGCAAATGCATAGTAAAATGATTCATTGCTTGACCCTTTTTGCTTGAAGCACTAACTGTAAGTTTATGAGGCCCTTTTTCTCTTTACTTCTGCCAGATAGTGGAAATACAGATAAATCTGATCCATATAAATCAAGTTTTTAATTAAAATATAGTGAGTTTTCTAATACAAATGGCATTTTCCCTTCTACTCACTGCATCCTGCTTCAATGCCAACAATGAACAAATAAGCTGTGTTCATCAGTACAGTTTTCTTGCCTGTCAAATATCACTATTTTTTTTCTCATTATATTTTGAGTTTTAAATACTTTAGTTTATAGAGATCTCTTTTCTTCCCCCAGAAGGCATATATACTGTCTTTGTTTAAACCACGGGAGTGTTTTAAAATAAAACATTATTAAAGAGATATTTGCCATCAACATTAATTGCAAACATCTTTTCATGTTTTCATCTGGTGAGGGAAGTCAGAGGACACCATTTAGTGAAGACAGTTTCAAATGACATTCAGAAATGGCCTTTGTCAGAAAGTGAAATCCATCTTTACAGAGTTTCTCCTAGCTGGTTTAAAAGAAGTTTGTTATTGGGGTAGTAAGTCCATGAAAAAGAAAAAAAAATGTTACTAACCTGTTGTCCTGATTGTTATTTTTGCCTTTCTACAGCAAGAATATGAAGAAACTACACGAGCTTGTGAAGCTCCAAATAACTTTAGCTTCTAAATAAACACAACACACAAGGGATCACTACTGCACTGTGGCTGGTTTATGAAAACAAACCATGCCGAGAACTATTAAAAAGTTCACATAGTATTACAGGAATCCTTCCATGTGCTCACCCCTTAACATTATAAAGACAAATGCATTTTGTACTTTTTTTGGTACTARTTTTCTGTAGATATAACTGTATTTCAGCTGAGTTTCAAATGGAAAAAATGCCAGCAAGAGAAATTAGCAGGTTAAGCTGATCATACTCTTAAAATGTATATCCAAACATGCTGGTCTTCTTCATGCCTCTTCTCCATTGATAAAATAGTGAAGTGAAATGTCTCTCTAAATACTTGCTTTAAAACATATTTTCAGGAAGGAATAGCTGATGATACTCAGTCAGGTCAATATTTTTGGTGAAGTACTGCTAACCAAGATGACTTTCCTAGCCCATCAAATTCTGCCTCTACTATTCTGAAAGGAATATAAGTTAACTTAATTGCATAGGATCCTAACTTGTTTGCATTTGTGATGTGTAACCAAAAGATAGTCCACACAGCTGTATATGTACTTGGTTACAAAAAAAGCCAGTTTCACAAAGCTGAAGATAGTTAAAAGGTAATTCAACTGGAAGGAAAGAAAATAAATAGAAAATCAGAATAATAACTAGGAACTGCTTAAAACATTCTAGAAGATGCTTCAAAAGCCACAGTTCAGCTGAGAACAGAGGCTATTCTAGGTAACAGGGAGCAGCCAGACTCAGAAGGGAGACAAATGCAAATATAGTCTATAAAACTCAGGAGAAGAAAAGGAAGTAGGGATTGCGGAAAAAAAAAGATAATGGAAACAAAGAACAGAAGGGAAAATCTATGGCTAGCACAATTAACAGTTAGAAAGGAGTTAAGCACCCCAGAAGTTAAAGCAATTCAAACAATGATTCCCATCAGTCATAGATAGAAATGATAGATTTGTGAATAATAGAACAAGAACTATTTAAAAAGTGTCTGAGAAAAGTGAAGTGATATATTACTAATACTACAGGGTGATAAAATACTTTCCATTTTAACAATAACTGAAGAGGAAATCATCAGATCCTGGTATCTTGCTCTCAAGAATTTTAAATGAGTTGATCTGACCTACAAACATTGTTTCAACAGGTTTTGGAACACTGGGAACATTGAAGTGGAAGACAGCTAATATTACACCACCTTTTTCAAAGGGATTCTCTCAGGGCTAAAAACAATTTTAGGTAAAACAGTGGAACAGTTTACACAGGGCTTAGTCAGTAAAGAATTAAGGGAAGATAATGTGAGTAACACCAGTAAACAAAAAATATCTGGTGAAATTAAAATTGAATTATAAGTTTAGCTGGTAAAGGAAATGGGTTTGCTGTTACAGACTTTTCAGAGGTATTCAGCTTCACGCTACCTGACATTTTAATTAGGAAATTAATGTAGGCTGTATTGAATTTGTATTATTCTAAATTGATTAAAAACTGACTAGTTCCTAGGTCTGAAAATGTCACTGTAAATGGGGAAAATGTTATCAACCTGATGGGTTTTTAATGAGGGCCCAAAGAAATCATTTCTTGACCTTACAGTATTTAACTATGTTTTTAACAATGATCCAGAACAAAATATGAAGTTGTTACTGAGAAGCTTGCTAGTGTCACAGATTATGGCTTTCATAAAAAGAGGACAAGAAAAAATCAGGGGAACAAGGTGAATAGATTATAAAGAGGACTGGTGACAGCCTTAAGGCCATTCCCTCCCTCCCTCTGATTCCAAGGAAGTACCCCCTATTCTGACAGATTTTTGCCTCATTTGCTCTTGGGTGGGAGACATTTCCCCATCCAGAGGCAAGCTCCTCCAGTACTCGCTTTTAGGCCTCGTACAAGAAAACAGTGCATGTTTCYGCACACTCAGAATTAAGGTTGTATATGCAGGTGTGAAGAACGTTTGCACACCACGTGTCCAATCTGGAAAGGGAAWCTCTAAAAAGGTGGTGAGCACCACATGGGTAATGAGATCAGCAGGCACTAAAATGCTTAAAATTCTAATGTGGTCTCTATAGGCTGAAACACAGGCATACTACAYAAGGCTAATAACTTTGGGTGACTTCTGTGTGTGTCACTGGTGTCTGGTAGAGATGGAGAACGGTGGTTGGTTTTGGTGTCCATTGTTCAAGAATAGACACCGAGAATTTGGAAAGGGTTCAAAGAAGAGTCCAGCAACTCTTAGAGTGATTTAAGAACTAGAAATCACCTCAAACTTAGGGACCAAGAAGCTCAAGTGCATGAAAGAAACAGCTGAGAGGCAACATGAACACAGTCTGTAAAGGAATAGACATGTAATAATAGCCTTTAGCCTGATGTATGAAGATACAATATCAAATTGCTAGAAGCTGGTTAGAAAAATTCAGAACAAAGACAGTCATTTTTCTTTACAGCAAGAATAAACCTAACCATGGAACAACTTAGCACAGCTTGCAATGGATTTTCCGTCACTAAGGATTTCAAAATCTTTACATTTTTCCAAGAGATTTGCTCTAGCTCAACCACAACTATTGGCTTTGAAGCAAAAATTCAGGGAAATCCTAGGACCTCTGGTTATGCGTGAAGTCAGAGGACAGTGGTTCATTCTGACCTTACTGTTTATGAATCTTTATATATCGTTTCTTTTCATCCCAGCAAATCCTCAACAACAAGGGAACAGTTCAGGCCATGAGGATAGAGTAGAATCAGATGAAATGGCTGACAGTTCATTTGATTCTTCCCAACATCAGGCATGAAGTTCAGGAGGTGAAGCGAAGGCAGGGAATTACAATGGTTCTTGAACCAATGCCAGCTGAGACTGAGACACATAAATATTTCAGCCGGGTCAGGTAAACAGCAGGGAAGTGATTTCTTATTATACATTTCAGTCAGTACTGGCTAAAAGGAAAGGAGACGAAATCCTATAGAATTACCACCATCTTGTTCAAATTATTTCTAAGGCTTACTAAGTCATAAACATTGTTATGCAAAAGGTACGACAAATGCAAAAGTAGGTTGCCTCTGTCCTCCTCCTCGACATGGTCTTATATTTTCAAGAAGGAAGCAAAAAACTCTATCAACAGGAAGATCTCATACTTTCAACTACTCTCAGGTAGTTCTGGGTCTAGTCACATTTTTTGGAATAAAAATATATCTCAACATTAATGAGATGAGTTCATCTCATTAATGAGATGAGTAATGAGATCTCATCAATGAGAATGATTAAGATGATGAGTTTTAAGCATCTCAGAGTCTTATTCTCTGTAACCATCCACAGCAGAGAACAAATTCAAGAACAATAAAACAGGTATCTGGATCTCAGTCCTTGAAAATTTAGGTTGATTAAAGTCAGATCTTTATATATGCATCAAAAAAAAGGGGGGGGCACAAAGGAGACTTCAAATTTGTGTTCTTGCAGCTCAGAGAAGAATTTGTCCCCAAAATCTTTCCTCACAAATAATGACTTCTTTCTTGTGCAGATGCTTCAGGAGGTACTTACACAAACTCAATAACAAAAATCTTTATCTCAGTTACAGTGCTGTGTAGAAAATTATCCTTCCAATTCTAAAGATTGTAGTAACCTAGCCAATATAAATGTTTTCTTGAGTCTTTTTTTGGTTAGTAATTGAAAGTTTATCTTCATTCATCCCTATGAATACAAAGTCAAGCAATGGGAGCAGGAGACCTGCATGGATGAGCAAGGAGCTCCTGGCAAAACTTGAACAGAAGAAGGAAGTATAYAGAATGTGGGAAAAAGAACAGCCCACTTGGGAGGAATATAGGAATGTTGTCAGACTRTGCAGGGATGCAATAAGGAAGTCCAAGACCCATTTGGAATTAAATCTGGCAAGGGCAACAAAAAAGGTTTCTTCAGATATATCAGTAGCAAAAGGAAGACTAGGGAAAATGTGGACCCGCTGCTGGATGGGGTAGGGACCATGATGACAAAAGATACAGAGAAGGCAGAGTTACTGAATACTACCTTTGCTTCAGTCTTTACTGCTAAGGACAGCCCTCAGGAATCCCAGAGCCTGGAGACAAGGGAGAAAGTCTGGAGAAAGGAAGACTTTCCCTTGGTCAAGGAGTATCAGGTAGAGATCATTTAGGCAAGCATGACACCCACAAATCCATGGGCCCGGATGGGATGCACCCATGGGTACTGAGGGAGCTGGTGGATGTTGTTGCCAGGCCGCTCTCCACCATCTTTGAAATGTCATGGAGAATAGGAGAGGTGCCTGAGGACTGGAAGAAAGTCAGTGTCACTCCAGTCTTTAAAAAGGGCAAGAAGGAGAACCCAGGCCACTATAGGCCAGTCAGCCTCACCTCCATCCCTGGAAAGGTGATGGAACAGCTCATTCTGGATGTCATCTCTAAGCAGGTGGAGGAAAAGAAGGTGCTCAGGAGTAGCCAGCATGGATTCACTAMGGGGAAATCCTGCTTAACCAATCTGATAGCCTTCTAGGATGGAATGACTGGCTTGGTAGATGAGGGGAGAGCARTGGACGTTGTGTACCTTGACTTCAAAAAGGCTTTTGACACTGTCTCCCATAACATCCTCGTACGTAAACTTGGGAAGTGGGGGCTAGATGAGTGGACAGTGGATTGAGAACTGGCTAAAAGGCAGAGCTAAGAGGGTTGTCATCAATGGCGTGGAGTCCGGTTGGAAACCTGTAGCTAGTGGTGTACCCAAGGGGTCAATATTGGCTCTAGTCCTGAACAACTTATTCATCAATGACCTAGATGAAGGGACAAAGTGCACCATCAGCAAGCTTGCTGATGATACCAAGCTGGGAGGAGTGGCTGATGAACCTGAGGGTTGTGCTGCCATTCAGAAGGACATTGACAGGCTGGGAGATGGGCAGAGAGAAGCCTCATGGMGTTCAATAGAAGGGAGTGCAGGAACCTGCAGCTGGGTCAGAATAACCCTAATCACCAGTAGAGGCTGGGGATTGACCTGCTGGAAAGTAGCTCTGCAGAGAGAGACCTGGGGACGTGGTGGACAACAAGTTGACCATGAGTCACCAATGTGCCCTTGTAACCAAGAAGGCCAATGGTTTTCAAAATACAAATCAAACAAAGAAGAAATTCTCAGATCAGGTTTTGGTTTACGAGTAAAGAAGGGTGGTCAGTGTTTTAGGAGATGAGATTTGAAGAAGGAAGGTTACATTGTGTGCTGGCTAGAAGAAGGGCATTCTCACTTACTGGGGCAGAATGGGAAAACAGGCACTTAAGAGAGACAAAAGTATAYGAAAAACAGAATTAGTAAAATGCAGGAAGGACAGAGAAATGATAGGTGATGAGTCACACCAGCAGAAGGAGAATAGAGTGGAGCTTGAAAAGAAGAACACAGACTTTGAAAGTCATRTCAGTGAAGATCTGGACTCAAGGAAGGAACCTGAAGTGCATATGGAGAGAGCAGAACGGAAGATATGGGATATATACTGGCCTGACTCCCAAGAAGATAGTGTATATGCACATCAGGTAATGCTGGCATATGTTCATTCATTGTAATAAAATGGCTATATACACAAGCCACATAATCTGAAATACAGTTGTGCACAGAAAACTTCTTCCCTGCTGTATAATCTGTAATATATCAAACTCCAGTAATCTAAATACCACTCGCTCTCTTTTAATCAATTTTTTTCAAAATGGTGCAGTTAAAACTGCCACCACACATATATAAATGCAATTCAGCTGTTTCACGGGTAGCCTTATGTGAATTTAACTTGAAGCTACTAGCAAAGTAAAGGTTTAGTAATTGATTGAAAAACCTAGGCAGTGGTTGTTTGCTGCTATGCCCCCCGCCCCCTCCCGGCTGGGATTACCACTTCAGCAGCAAAATTGGCATCTTAACTTGCACTGCAAGATTTTACACCATGCATCAGCAGAGCCACCGCAACTGTCCACACATTAGTTAATGGCAAAAGTGAGATAATGCACCTTAGCCTGGTTTAAGGGTATCGGGGCAGGGGGAAAGGGGAGGGAAGTTGAAGGTGGCGTTTGGAAAAGGAGGCTATACGGTGTGCAGGGTGACAGGGGCACCCTCACGTAAAGGCACGGGATTTAACAGGGTGGGCCCATCTGAGAGCTTGATCGATGGTTTTAAGACATAAATAAGCGGCTCTGCTATCACAGAACTGCGATGTGTTTCCTGTGATGGATGTTACTCTTTTTAGGCTCTTTCTACAATGCGGTGTTTTAAGTGCGTAAGATAAAAACAAACAGCATTATGGAAATAAAATCTCAAGTCACACTGAGGTAGGATATGTGATTGGCACTTTATAAATGTCTGCAGTGATTTATAAATAATGGTGTCTCTTCTGCCACTCACCTGTCAAGAAGTCTTCTTTAGGAGAAGGGAGACAGTAGTGAGAGACAGCTTATATTTTAGGATATTTGAGGCCAAAGTGGGAAACAGAGGTATTCAGGGAGTTATATTATATCCTCCTTTTACCCCACAACCCTTACACACACGCCTTGATAAATTTGCATTGTGGAGCTATAATTCCATTGTGGCTTTCTGATGTCTACACAAACTGCATTAGCTTTTCTGTCATGTTTTACAACGTAAAAAATTTGTGATGAAAATGTCAGCAGGATGATATCTTTAATCATATTTATTGATTGACTTCAAAAGGCTCAGCGCAATTTAACTGGAACTCTTCAATACAAACAGAGTCAGGTTTAGGCAGTACCTATTACTACCACTGCCTACAGCCCTATATTCACGAGTGCTTTTTATTTCTAATGTCTTCTGATATAAATGTCTGTAGCCACTGGACTTCACTGATACTCCTCATTCAGCCTCTCCCTATTACAGCTAACGTAATACGCTATATATTGTTACAAATGGTTACTCATAGCTTTAATAGGTAATATCTAGAGGAGAAAATATATCTGCTTACAAATTATGGCTATAGTTTGCTGTTCTCTGACCATGAACTGATGGAACCGTTCCAAACTCATATGCAAATATTGCTAATACTGTTTATGATTTTTTTTTCATCACAGATAAAAGCTAAAGGAAGGACCCATGAGTTCCCAGCTCAYAAAATTACCACGTAGGTCTTCAGGATGGTGAATTCAGCACACTGACTCCTCAGTTGCAGGGACCCTAACAGCGGGCTCCCATGACCCTGAACACCAGTGGAAACAGCAGATGGAGAGGATCTCTGCAGGTTTGCAGCACCAGCCCTAACCGCTGTGCCCCGCCGTGGGTCGCAGCCCACGCGTGTGCTCCGGGGTCCGGGCAGCGAGGAGGCGAGCGTGCTGGTGGCCCCCCGTGCGCCGCGCGGCCGAGGACTGACTGCCTGGGCCCGGAGCGGGGGCGAGGGCCAGGTGAGGAGGCACCTTCCCAGGCTTTCCCCACGGCAGGAGCTCGTCCCGGGCCCCGCGCGGGGCCGTCCGGAGGGCTGCTCGCGGCGSGCCGCTGCTCAGCGTGCGGGTTTGGAAGGGGCCCCCGGCGTGCGCGCGTGTGTAAGAGAGGGGTGAACTCGGTGCACGTGCACGTGC
>NW_028186812.1:3024343-3079827 GCF_003343005.1 Rhea americana | reverse complement strand
AAAAAAAAAACATGACACGTTTGGAAATACTTTTCCTTTCAGAGGTTATTTTCTGTTCAAGAAATCCCGCTCCTGGACACGCTCCCAAATAAAACAGAGCAGAGTCACTCAGATTTTGTTTTGTATTCCAGTTACAAACCTCGACCTTTTCTTTTCTTTTCCTTTTCTTTTCTCTTTTTCTTTTCCTTTTCTTTTTCTTTTCTTTTCTTTTCTTTTTCTTTTCTTTTCTTTTCTTTTCTTTTCTTTTCTTTTCTTTTCTTTTCTTTTCTTTTCTTTTCTTTTCTTTTCTTTTCTTTTCGCTACAAATTTGAAACATTAGTTACTAGCGAGTTATCAACATTTCCAAAAACAATAGCCCTAGATATGGCAAATTATGAATTAGTATAATTTTATCTCCATGTGCAGGCACTTCTAAGTGGAGAGAATTCAAAGTTTGGTTAATTTTTAACAATTGAGATATTGTATGGTAACTTTCTAGTTTTTTCTGCTTTGATTTTTTAGGTAAATTTATTTGATACTAGCTAGGTCTGCTTTCAAAGAGGCATTACTGGGAGTAAAAATAAATGACACACATGCACACACTGTTAATTATTTACGTTTAATAGACCAATGAAAAGAATTTCAGCCCAGAATGGTCAACTTCTCAGTGAATGAGTTCTCCCTTAGTCCCACAGAAGTGCAAAATGATGTGCAAGTTTTTGGAAGTTTTTCAAGTTTGTGGCTGTTCAGCAAGGACACTGCAGATAATACAAGTTTCTGTACCTTGTGTCTCAGATGTAAAAATGTTCATTTTTATAGATGCGTGTTTTTATGTGGTAAGAGTAATCTTCTCATCTTTAGGAGTGTAAGCTCAAGGAAGCGCTGTAAAATTCTTCCCCTCAGCAATGGTAGGATAAATGTCATCACTCAAACAAACCTCATCCGTTCTAGTGCAGCCAGACAACTCCCTTCTTTCAGATTTGATAAGTACCAGTGTCTGGCTGATTCATGTTTGTTTCCTGCTAGATTTTTAAGAGTCGGGGGTGTATTCTTTTTATTTTTAAGTATCGAGTTCATTTGCCTTAGTAGCTAAAATAAGCATACACACAAATATTTTTAGGGGAATTGTACCAAGGAGTAGACATCATATTATATTTACTGAATTCTACAGTATTTTCTCATTCTCATCTGGCTCTGTGAAGGAGTTGTATTTTCTTCTTAACTTTGTTATTGTCATTTAAAATGATAATAATTTGGCAAGCCTGGCTGAAATACAGATGAAGTGCATTTTATCATGAATCATTGTGATAAGCAGGGTTTGTAAAATGATGAGAGCTGGGGATGGATGCTTTTATTTATGTACAGCAACTGATATGAATATGCGCAAAGATTTACTYGAGCTGTCATCTTCATAACTTTGTGAAGAAGTTAATTATTAATATTTTATTAACACACTTATGCAAAGCTAAGAGGCACGYACGTATGTGCCAGATACGTGTAGAAGGCATGTTTAGAGAAGTCGGAGAGCAGATTTGGAAGCTGCTCCAACAGGACTCGCTAGTAGTACCCTGCGTTGTCTTCATAGGGTAAAGACAAGGCCTAATCCACTACAACGAGAGTGGAGAAGTGTCAGTATAACATATCACATAATATCAGGACTGTTAGTTCTCCTTTCTCTCCTTTTATTCTTTTACAGTCTTTCTGCATCTCACGTTTGAAGCCTTAGCTATCCGCTGTTATCAGTGAGAGAGATAGCGTGTCATGTAATCCTCCCTCCTGAATGCTAAAGTGCTGTAATTTTGATGGCCAGGCTAATCTGTCTTGACAAAGTTTCATTTTTCCATTGTTAAATTCAGAGGACAATGACTACTAATTACAAGTGACCTCTAACCAAAACACTAGCTCGAGTTTATCGCCGCTGCTGATACTCACTAACAGCAATTCCAGCATCATTGTGCTAGGCACTCTGCTTCAAAGAAACTTAAAGAATAAGGAGAACCAAAAGGCAAAAAAAYATATATGTACTCTGGGCAATTTGGACATTGCAAACAGCGTAACAAAAGTGCATATAGATTCTTTTTGCTGCACTGTATACCCATTACAAGTAATAATTAGAGGAATGGAGAAGAAAGGAAAATAACATCATAAATATTTTAACTAAAAACAGCACAGCAAAAACATACATACAAAAGGTTGTTACGGTAGACTGCCTGGTTTCCTGCTGCAGGCTGGTATAAAGAATCATTAATGTTATTGTACATTAATAGCAAAAGATAATAATAATAACAATGACAATTTGAGAGAATTTTTGCTCTTCTTTTACTGTCTTTGAGAACATTTGTTGTAAGGAAACATCAGACTGAATACTGTATAATAATTTTTTTTTTCAAAATATCCCAAATTGCTTCCCATCCTATATTTTTTTATGATGTTTGAATAATAGTAGTGTAGGAATTTTGCAGATGAGAAGGTGAACTGAGGAGTCTAGGGCTCTGTGTGTTTACTGTAGCAGCTGAAAACCTCGTTGTGCTTTTGCAAATGAGTGGATCTAATACACTGCAGAATCAGAGCCCAGACTGGGATCCTGATGAGTACATATATGCATTGAAATCAAAACAGGTGAAACAGTATCTGCCAGAGTTTTGTGGCAGATATCTGTGATCTTTAGATGAAGTTGTTCCACAGGACCACCTACAGGTTTCTGTAAGAACTTTTACAATATCTTAGACAAAAGTAGGGTTGAGTGGTTTGCTTTGAGATACAGCTCCCCCGGATAAGGGCACAGCAAGGACACTGGGGAGGTGGACACTGAGTGGAGTCAATTTACCAGTTTACAATGTCCCAGCTACATGAAAACACAAAACAAAAAAAGAAGAAAAAAAAAAAAAGGAAGAAAATCCGGTAATTGATCTCCCATTTTCTGAAGGACAGCTTTAAGATCTAGTGTGTTGCTCACTGGCAGGAGAAATGCCTTATATCCTTATCCCCAGAACTTGTTTCCTTCCCACTCTCTCTTTCATTGTCAGTAACACTGCCATCCTTCCCTCTGCCAAACTTAGCATCATCTTTGACCGCTTTATTTCCTCACAGGTCTTGATACTCCCAAACATCTCTTGACACTTTTCCTTCACGTTACTTCTTACATTCCTCCTTCCTTTTGTTTGCAGCTGCCAAAGCATTAGTGCGCACCATGGCAATGTTCCAGCTTGATACTGCAACCTCCTGTTTCCCAACAAGCTCTTTTCTCCCACCTACGTTCTGTTCCCAGTCACCATGACCCCTGCCAAAATCCTGTATCTTTTGCTTTTCTTTCTGAGATGTCTCCATGTAGTCTCCCATTCTGGAATCTCTGTACTACTCCTGGTTTTTGTTTTGAGTTTTGAAAATTTTCCTCCTTTCCAGAATTCTCCAGAACTGTTGGCCTCAAACTTATAGTCCACTGGAAGATAGAAATGAGGAGGGGAAAGAAAATTAACAGACCCATGGGTCATTACAGTTTGTTCTGCTTCAGGCTTCCTTTCACCCTCATTACCTGGCTACAATAGGAGCAAGATTGGGCATTTCTTGGTAATTGTTATTTTGTGTTTGTTCTGTCTTATATTGTACTTGATCATGCAGCTATGCAGTAAACAAAACAAGGCAGAGAGCTATTTATGGTGGTACCCTTTCCATAAAGTGGTGTTTGCTAATAGCAAAGTTCTGTGTAATTAAGAACACTTCGTAATGCAAATAATTGTGCTACTGAAGTCAATACATTTCAACAAAGCCTAACCATTTTTTGCATTTTTTTGACGTGCCTTTCTTTAATGAAAATTCTTTTTTTTAATGCATTCCTGCATAGCATTCCTCATCCACAGAGTTCAGAGTGCTTTACAAAGGAAACATTGTCAGGATACCTGTATGACAGATGGAGAAATTGAGGCACCTGAGGGAAGCTCATTTACCCAGAGGCCTGTGGCAGGAACAGAAACGTCAGTCTCCTGATCCCACATGCTGCCCTGTAAGAGACCTGACCAAAGACACAAGCAGTTCCCTTGAGTTTTCAAAACCTGCCTTATGGCTTCTTGCTGGCCTGGCCTACCCAAACCTACTTGTCTCCATCAAATTACTGTGGCCCAGCTGCCAATATGCAGTTTCTTACCCTGCAGCGCATATGAGGTAGCTAATTTATCTCTCTTTCATCAGGAGATCTTGAATTACTTCACACAGAGCATGGGGCCTCTATAGGGACATCTAGAGTAGAGAAGCAGAATTTCATACCTGTGCGAGGCAGCAGCCTGTGGCTCCCATGCCTGCCCTGCTGCTTCTCCTGCAAGACTTATGCTGGGACCTACATTTCTTGGTGGGAGCCTGTGTGGCATCCAAAGGCTGGATGAGGCAGAGCTAAGCGGAAGGAGGGGAGAGGAATGACAGAAACTTACTTGAAGAGATGGGAAGAAGGATTCTCTCTTATTTCTTTTAAAGACTTGGGGCCCTATTTTTGACTCTTGCTTTGCGTCTTAGGTTTTCTGAAGCTATGTGTTACCACAGCATGCCTCTTACATGCTAAAGTGAATCAAGCCCTCATTTTATGCTCACAGACTCAAATTTAGGCGTATGAATCYTGTTTAATCTCATAAGCAGAAGTGTTCTGGTTTGCAGAGAAGCTGAGCACCTACAGTTTCAGCTTAAGTCCCTGGGAATGGCTAGCCATCTCCTCCTTTCCCCCCACAGGAGGGAACTAGAGAGACAAGTTCATGCTCATTTTGTTCTTAGTCCTGTTCTTGTGAAATTACTTCCATAGAGAGTCTGAGCATATCCAGATATTCTTCATGGAAAATACCCTRGTGCTGTTGTTTGGGGGTATTGACCAAGGCAATCCATGCGGCCGAATCCCATCTTCGCATAGGCAAACGCCAGTAATCTTGGTGCTCATCTGTCCTCCACACTTTTTTGCAGTTCTCCAAGAGGGTAGGCCCTGTGGATCCTCCACCCTTCCCCCCCCGCAGGGTTTCACAAGCCACTGAGGGCTCAATTAGCACAGATTACTGCGGATGTTCCTGCAGAAGAGCCTATATGTCAATCTTATTGCATTAGCAATTTCCAACAGTGATGCACAATGAAAGCCTTTTAGGAAAAACAGATTTGAATGCAATATGTTTTGAACACAATGAAATGCTAATGTGATTCTATGGAAAACTGCTAACATGATATATATGGAAAGCCTTTATGCATGAAATTTACCCCCATATGTACTTGCCTAGGTTTTCTCACCTGGGAGGAAGGGAAGGAGGACAGCAGTATAGCTGCTTCCTCTATAGGTTCACTGTCAGACTCGACTTCTGGTAGTTCTCTCTTTGGACTGTTTTATTGATAAGCTCCATCTATATTTTGTATGCCAAGCAGTGTGTTGCACTCAGTGATGCCAAATCATGTCTTCTCAAAAGGTGCCTGCTATGTTAACACTGCAATGAGTAACCTTTCAGGCAGAGCTCTGGATGGCTTGCTCTCTCTGGAACTGRGTCCTCTGTGCTAGGCCATAGCTAGGAGTGGGTCTTCTAGGAGTGCTCCTGTGGAGATGAGGARTTCATAGGCAACAGACTCCTCAGCTAACTCCCAGTCTTGTAGTTTATCTCTGGCTTTGTGACATTAGACAAAACCAGTCAGCAGATCTCAAAAGCATGAGATACAGTCCTAACTTTGGAAGAACCAGTCACCAAAGCCTCATTGCCAGGATGAGGCCTTGCAGATCTGCCCAAAAGGAGCCAGCTTCCCTTCATTTCTGTGTTTTACAGCAGGAATTGAAGATATTGGACATCTGGCTCACAGAGCTGGACATCAGATTTGCTGTTAGTTAGATAGGATGTCTAACCATACAACCATAAGAGAACATTTGCTTTATCTCTTTCCTTTGCTAGCACTGTGCAAGTATAATTACAGCTCAGAAAGTGCATTCTTTTCTAAGAACTTAATACACCAAACTTTCAGGATTGCCTCCCCATCAGATTTGTATTCCACATCCTAGGTGAAGTAATTGTTCTTCAGATGTACTCTTATTCACAACATTCTGCAGATCTACGTCCAGGCAAATCCTTTATCTAAAATGGGTATTTGGGAATTGCTCCAAGAATGCCAGTGATTGATAACAAGGAATACAGGATCTGATTAGCGTGGATACAAACTTCAGGCCAGCAATGAAGTGAAATTCTTTTCTAGTCCTCTTCTTCCTTTGTGAAGTGTTTGTTCTGGAGGCACTTGGCTACATGCTTTGTATTAGATACGAGTCAGCGTTTATTTTAAAAGCAGGAATTCTATTTTTTGCGTACTTCCAACTGTTCCATTTTTAGAAACACTGATGGGCTTTGCTAAACTTTCTCTGGGAATGGTGGGTATGTGAGGAATGCAGGACTCTGACTGTCTATAAAATGGGGATAACTAAAGCCATAAGAAGGCATTTTGGCTCCCCAGGGCAGGTTGATGCACCCCCCTCCCCCCCCCGTCATATCCCACTGCCTCTTTCTTCTACTACAAATATCTCCTCAGAGGTCCTCTGTAGCATGCTTGCTCCTTAGTCTCTGTCTTTCCTGGGTGAAGGCACTTGAAAGTCAGCTGCTTCATCAGAGCTGCTGGTTTGAGCAAACCAGCCATGGTGAGGGCCTACATAGGTAACTTATCGMAATACGTAGCTCTCTGCTAGTAATAAATTTTGCCTGTTGCCCTGTGCTGTAGTTTAAGCCCATTTCTTGTGTTGTCCATGAATGTGGACATCAAAACCAGATTGTTTCTTGTTTGTAGCAGCCTTTCACACTTTTGAATATTGTTACCATGACCATTCCCCTCCTTTCTCTCAATTTTAAGGCACATTAACACAATGCTGCTGATTTGGGGACTGCAATGATTAAGTCTTCATGCTGCTGTGCTGTTGTGTAGATATGATAGCTCAGATCAGTCCCACCACAGGAATTTGTACATCCCTTCCTAATTAGGCAACGTGCACATACCAGATGTGAGCTGGGTGCCTAATTATGTTTTGTGTCTGAATTTACACTTCTTGCACAAAGCWGTGTGGTTATAGCCTATAGAAATTTATGTGGATGTGTTAAGGTGCACAGCTTAATCAGTCCTTCTTTAGACCAAATGAGAATGCTATTCCTGTCAAGAGAAGCTGGATGATGCTGACTAGATGAGGTAATATTTGAGTGATTCCACAAGCTCAGAGAAGTTATGAGGAAGTCATACATATTTAGACACTGGCATCAAACTTTGTCCTCATTTTATCCTGGAGGCAGTGAATTCAGCAAAGACTCCACAATCTAGAAGAGTGACCAAAGAAGCTTGAAGTGCTGATGGATTTGTTCTTTGATATTGATGGCTTCTCACAAAGTTCACCCTAGAAAGGCTTTCGGAACAAACTTGAAATAACAAGAAAATGAGTTTCAGGAGTTTGCATTATTCATCTAAGCTTATAGGAATAAACAATGAGATATTGCCAGGGCTGTGTGAAACATGGATAAATTTGAGTCTCAGATGCTTTACCTCATATCATTGCAGCTGTTTTCAATTGGAGCAGTTCAGTGTCAAACCAGGAAGAAATTTAGTTTCTTAATTAAGAAAAGAAAACCTTCTTTACATTTCATTTAATTAAAATCCTGGGTGTGAGGTTCTGTGGTTATGGCAGAACTTGGTAACGCTGTGATGAATAATTCATTCACTGTATTTTGTTGGGTGTCAAAGGCAGAGGTTTCAGATAGGTTCACAACAACACCCTTGTCTTGCTAGTCCCAATCACAACAGGAARTCCAGGGGATCCCAAACTGTGTCCTGGCTATCATGAGTGGAACAGGAGCCTTTTCAAGGTGATTCACATGTGTCAAGGTTAACATATCACCACTGGTCCTGAGCCATAAGCGGGTCACTAGAGCAGCAGTAGCTGTGCGTATTCAGCTCGGGTATGCATTTCCATGCCACTCTTCAGGAATAAACACAGCTGTGAAAGCCCTTCTGCCCAGCTCTGACCCATCGTACTTGCAAAAGCCTAAGCTAATACCAGGATTTGTACTTCAGACTCAGGGTGTGGGAGCAGGCTTGGGACAAGGTTGGTGAAGTTTCTCACTCATTTGAGGCCTGAATATGTGTAAGCATTTGCCTTTTTTTTTCTCCTTTTTTTAAAAAAGCTCTTTCTCATGTGAGGGTGTGGAAGATCCACACAGCAAACAGCAGTGACATGGCAACCCAGCAACCCAGGACCTCTTTGCTGATCTACACTCCTGGGTTTATATTGCCTGCTGGCTGTTGGACACAGTTGAAACACATCAAGACTTGATTGCTGCAATACTAGCTATGGGAAAACCCACATGTTTTTCTTTTTCATAGTAACCAGAAGTAACTAAATCAGTGCTAGGTAAAAATAAATAGATACACATTCACAACTGGCTGTTTTACATYGTTTGACTGGAATCACTTTCTCCAAATTCTGTATGATTTTGTCACCGAGCTGTAGACTTCTAGCTGTAACTGTCTCACTATTCCATTTTCCAGCCGTGTGCAATCTCCAAGAACTGCACAGCTTATGTCTAGACGACCCTCTGAGAAATCTCCCTCTGTGGCCTTAGTAAGCTGCTGCAATGACACCAAGACTGATGATGTCAGCCGTTTGCTAGACTGATAGCCGTGCCTCTCACAGCTCAGTCAGCCGAGGTAGGCTCTGAGGGTGGGGCCAGAGTCTTGGAGTTTTACTCTGGGACAAGATGCGTGCACATGCCTGCACACACGTGCACACGTGCATATGCACAGGTACACTACAGGGAGGCTGGGCCCTGAGCATTTCATATAGCTGTTTTTTAAGTCTGTTTTCACTAACATTTTCCCCTTTTGACTTTAACATAAAGCTTAATGTGACTTTAACATCAGCTTAACCAGGACTGATACGATTCCACTACTAAGACCCTCAAAACTGAATTAGAAGGGAACTTCAGTAGCTCATTGGYCTGCAAAGACATTCTGCTGAGGGAGGATGAGAGTTTTTCCCATCCCAGTGGATCCTTTCTCATTATCCCGAATCTAAGTTTCCAGAAGTCTTTCCACAGTGGAAGTATCAGTATGCTGCTGCATTATGTGGTGTGTTTACTTTCCATGAACTCTGTGGAACTTGTCTTACTGACTTCAGCGGTAAGTACCTGTAAGGACTAAGTGAGTACCTGGCTCACCATGATGATCTTTCATCTGCTTTTCTCTGTTATTGCTGTTTCTTTGATAGCACAGCAAAAGTTACCACAGTAGAGTTCCTGGAGAACACAGGTCTCCTGTTGGCCTGAGAACTTAAAGGCTAATCCTACACTGGGCACTGATAAACAGAGTTTAGGAGTAGGAATAAGTATTCCAGTCCCTTCTACTTTGTGCCCACATTGTTGGGTTGTAGCCTAGCAGTCATTCGGACTTGAGGTGGGACTCATCTCACTCAATATTAGCTGTATGCAGAGCCTGTTTCTGCTGGCTTTTTTTAGATGTTCATTTCTGGGCAGAACAGTCCATGTTCTGTACATGCATTTTTTTTTCTACATGCATATTTTTCTCAAGTACATATTTAGGGAGTTCAGGGTCACTAGGTCAGATACAGATATTAACAATGTGGACATGTTTGTTTGGCCAAGTAAATCGCTCCTAAAGGCATCTTCTATACTAATAAATTGAATGCAACTGAGATTTCTTGGCCTGGAGGCCAACTGGCATGGAGTGGCCTGCTTCTGTTCTGTTAACTCTTTCAATCTTCAGAACAAGGTGGCTATTCCATGTAGTCCCAGGGAAGGAAAGTTCGTTAAGGACGTAACCTGAATGACGCATGACTCATACTCATGACAGTACATCATTCTGTCACTGAGAGAGATGGAGGTGGCCAGACCAGAGCTTTCATAATGGTATGGCCCTAGGCTTGATACATTTGCTGGGGTATGGAAAAAAATGCAACGATTCCCTTCCCACCCTCCACTCTAAAGCGATTAGCATCGAGAAACATGATGGATCATCAGCACTGCAGATATGTCAAGTGCGGTTTCAGAGTCGGAACTTTCCAGTGCAGTAGGCAAGATGCCTGATACAAAAGGTATACGATTTAAGCAACTGCTGTCCTAAAATATCATTTAAATTAAATTGTAAATTAACATCTCTATCTCTGCAGCCCTGGAGCAGAGTGGCTGCCTAGGTATTTCATAATGGAGTAGCTAAGCCTAGCAACACATGGCTTAGTCTGCTGGATAGTGTGCAGTATTATGTAATTTAATAATATTAAAGTAGAATGTCCTGATAATATTATTTGAAAGATGTTTGCTATATTTAATACCACTTATGTTTTGTGTGTCACTTGGATTTTGGGAAAAAAAGATTTTAGAAGAAACTAGAGGGTGCGCGATAGGAAATTGCGCAATATACTTATCGGAGACTACATCACATGGTCTGCAAAGCACTGCTTTTGCTTTTATACACATACCCTTGGCAACTCTCCCACTAGCAACAATACTGCTCAGACTCATACTGATGTCACTGTTGAGTTATTTAATTTGACTGAAYGAGATTAATGTGTTTATTTAAAACCTTGGTCAAAATGGAAAAGAAAATCTCAGGACAATACTTTTTACGTAAACATGTATGTTTTCATATCTGATGATTGTAATGTTGCATTAACTTATCGGAGCAGTTGTTTACACATGCTAACGCCCGGGAGACCCCCTCAGATAAGAAGTGTGAGCCATGTTCCCTGTTAGCCTGGAGCAGAGATTTTTTACACCACTACTGGTTCCGTGGGCTTTCATCCCCGGCTCTCTTTGCTTCCTGTTCCCGCTTTCAGCGCTGACCCGCCGTGATCCCAGCATTGTTCTGCTTTCTCGTGCGAGGATGGGGTTTAGTGCAGCCACGTAATGACAGCGAGGCAGAGGCATTTGGGAACCAGCAGATTCTTCTGATGTTTTGATACTGGCTGAGAAATATGGGGCTCCACTGTAAGGACTACCTGGAAGGAGCTGGCTCTGGCCTTTGCAGGCTGACCTTGCTCTCATAAAGGCTGGAGACTGTCTGCCTAAATCTTCTCTGCATTATGTTTTACAAGCATCTTGATGGTTTTTCCCTGTGACAAATTGTTCTGAACTAATTTATTTTGTTCTCACATGTACCCTCTAAATGTTTGGGATAAACTTCTGTTTTGACAGAAAAGAAGCRTTAGTAGCTATCCAGTTAAATACGCCAGATTACTGTAATTTTACAAATACACAGAATAAAAGTCCCAAATTTAAAATATCTTTTTCCTTGACAGAGTGCATTTGGTCTTTTCCATGGAACTGATTACAGATTGTTAAGCAAAGCAAGTGAGGTGATTTCTGCCCTACTCTGTCATCAGCCTCTCCTGACAGACRTAGACCATTGCCATATACACAGATTAGCAAGGTAGAAATTGCRTAACCCAGAGCTTAATGTTCTGTAGTGGGTGCATTAAGCAAARGGTGCCTGTTCTTCCTTCCAGTTTTGTAGTCACCATGTTCATATTTTCATGCTGCCTCTCATCTCCTGCTGCTTGGAATGTGAATGTYTTGGGTGAACACCAGCTGGTGCTAGGACTTGTGACAGGCCAAAGAGTTGCTTTTGTGCTTGCTCATCTTACATGGGACTAAGTGGTTCCTTTTCACTTGCACTTTGGAAGGGTTTGGGGTATTTGGGCCCCTGCTCTCACCATTGGTGGTATCATGGAAGAAGGGAGAAAGTTCCATATATTTATATATGTCTGCATTTCTCAAGGTACAGGGCATCTTATAGGGTATTCTTGTGGGGCTTGGGACTGGGCATGCAAACAGTACAGAAAGATTATGAGGAAAYCAGGTCTAGTGAATCACTGGTCCCCAGCAGACATAGCATGTTGCCTAGGAGGCTCTCTGATGCTCTGGCCGTGTGGGCTCATCCTGCAGCATGCTCCAGACTTGTGAGGGTATCAGATTAAGCCAAGGAGTCAGGCTTTGGCATTGTCCTTGCCCTGCTGTCTCAATACGTTGTACCTCTGTGTGCATTCAGTATCCCCAAGTGTCCCCTGGACCCTTAAAAGATCTGTGCATTTAAGGAAATGTCAGAATAATATGGTTTCTGAAGCCCTGCTGTTCCCAATACAGGGCGCTGTCCCCCAGTGTCTTCTCAGTGACTGCATGTAAGCAGTGTTGGGGACTCTGCCCAGGCCTTTGCTGGTGGGAGGTGAGCAGGGCCCACCTCCTCCCACAAGAATAGAGTAGAGCAGTTGTGGAGCTGCTGCTTTGCAGGTACCCATTTGAGAAGCTGTCTCCATCTCATAGTTTAAAAGTGCCATCTGTATTCAGTCCTTTGGACTTGATATGCACAGGGGGTCTGTGAAGTTTATTTAAAGCAGTAAATAGCTTGACATACGAGGACATTTTTCCTCAGAGTTCCAGTCAGTGGAAATATGTCATTTTCAGCTAAAATTAGACTGGCTCCAGCTACATTAAAAAAAGGGGGGGGGGTGGAACCCTTAAGAGCTAAACTCCTTCTGTTGGACTTCCTCAGATGTAGCAGCTCCTAGCAGAAATAACTCAAGATCCATCCAGCACAAACTGTATCCAAAAGTCTGTGATTTTCATCCAAAAAGCTTTGAACTGTTGGAGACAGCCAAGCAGACTGGCCAGGCAAACAAGTCTYTCTCTTGCATGTAAGAGAATGTAAATAATCTTAGAGAATAATGATAGATCTTTCAGAGGTACTRAATGAAAATTGAGAATAGTTGAATTTTAAATGAGTTTTGCAGTTAATGTTACACAATTGTTGGCAGTAGAATGAGATTTGAGGGGCAGAGAGGGAGCTGAATTCAGAAAAATACTCATTAGTCCCATCAGATTTGATATTACAGGTTTAATTTTATAAAAGATACTTTAGCTGAACCTACACCCATCAACTTAAAGAAAAAAAGCAATATATTTTCTTTTGTGGTGAATATAACCCAGACTTTGATTAGTGCATTAAACTCTAAACACAAATGAAAGTGAGTAGATATTTGATGCTTTCTGAGGTCCAACTCTAAAAAGAGTGTGAAGGGCAGTGGAGAGGAGAGACTTGGACCCAAAATAAAAAGCAGAAAACAAACAAAAAAAAAACCATTGGAAATTAAATACACATTCTGAATAATTCCTCTTTCAAATGAGTTTTATTAAAAGAACAATGAAGGGGGTGTATGAAGCCTAACTATATATTGTATTGTCATTCCAGGCTTCATCAGCAGTTTCTTGATTCMTGTGAAGTTCTGAGATCTACCCTGCTGGAGTGCTTGTAACAGCACCTGAGTTTACAAAAACTTATGCGTGGAAGAACCTCTCTTTGAAGGAAGCTGCCATACGAGTATTGTGAAAACTCCATCCAGGCCTTGGCAGGCAGGAGAGTAAATTGTGCTTCTGTTGACACTGGTGTGTAATCTCTGCTTCTTATGCACTCCAGCACCCCTATCAGCTCCTTGTTCTCCTTCACCAGCCCTGCAGTGAAGAGGCTGCTGGGCTGGAAACAAGGAGATGAAGAGGAAAAGTGGGCAGAAAAAGCTGTCGATTCCTTGGTGAAGAAATTAAAGAAGAAAAAAGGTGCCATGGAAGAACTGGAAAGGGCTCTGAGCTGCCCTGGTCAGCCCAGTAAATGTGTCACGATCCCACGTTCCTTGGATGGGCGACTGCAGGTGTCTCACCGCAAGGGGCTCCCCCATGTCATATACTGCAGAGTGTGGCGCTGGCCTGATTTACAGTCTCACCATGAATTGAAACCACTGGAATGCTGCGAGTTCCCATTTGGCTCAAAACAGAAAGAAGTGTGCATTAACCCCTACCATTACCGGCGGGTGGAAACCCCAGGTAATTATGTCACCTGCAAATGATTCACAGCTCTCCATTAGCTCTTGCACTGGCAGGTCTATACTTGGTGTGTCATTATGAGGCCTACTCTGAAATTGGGAAAGACCGGCTCTGTTTGATGGGAAGACCCTGAGTCTTTTCTGCCCAGTAGCRTCCCGGATCGAGGGCTGGGAGCAGTTCTGTGCCCGGGGTCCTCACTGCCAGCCCAGAGCGGTGGAGCCCCCCTGGGGCCGGATCTTGTCCAGGGTGCTGAAAAGAGTTTCTCTCTGCAGGTGGGGGTGCTGGTTGCTCTGCGAACCCTCCCTCTGTAGACTGGTGTTGCTGGTATGGCTATTTGCTTGAAATCTAGGCACCAGCAAGTCTTACGACTTTGGCTGGATTTATGCCTCATTCTCTGAAAACCAGAAATTGGCTCATTAATCCACGGGAAAAATGTCTCACCAGCTCTCTCTTTAGAAATTAGAGTTGTAGTCAGTGAATTCTTCCTAAAATGCCTGATGGCCTGCCTTCAGTGAGATTTACGTATCCAGATAGATAGTTTATGTGAAAGCACTCCCCCAAGTTATCATAGAACTTTGAATTTTCCACTGATGATCCTCCTTAGATTAGACGTGGTCAGCGTTGAGAACTCGTGCCCTGACTGAAAGGTCATTTAATTGGACTGTGTCAATGAAACAGCTGAATAGTTTTGTTATACGATGATAGTGTTCAGTATCGACTTCCATAGGGATCTTAGAAAGCAGGGCTGGCAAAGATCTTGAGTGGTCATCCTATTCCCCTCTGTCCCTGCTCCCAAAACAAAACAAATTACCTGGTACATTCCTGAAGGTGTTTTCCTAATAAGATCTAAAAGTTCTTGGTGATAGAGTCTCCACAGTCTTCCCAGGCAAACAAATCTATTGCTTTGCTGTCATTACGGTCAGAAAGATTTCTAGTTCTAACCTAGCTTTCCTTTGCTGCCGAATCACAGTAATTTAATTTACTAATGGATACAGTTGGTAAGTGTATACTTATTATTCTGTGATTACTCTTTGTCTGGCATGAACTTTACTGTGAGGTGACATTAGGATCAGATAAGTGAGCTGTGGGATGTTTCTTTTCACACAGATGAAATAAGGGAAAGATATTTGTTAACATCTGTTAAACAACAGGGACTGTTTCCCTCCCCTGCAGTTCTACTGCAGTGGAGCTGTCATTTTGGAATTGTATCTGAACTGCTGTAAACATTGTCACAACTAAAATTTTACAGCTGCAGTGAGCAGTGCATGTTGTCAACAGTTTTCACTGCAAAGAGCTGGTCTCCTGGTTTGCTAAAATAAACTCTTCAAGAATCTAAGAAAAGATGCTCATAAAATATCCCATTTTGTATATCTTTCTCTTTGAAAGCTGTAGTTTTTAATGTCTTCTCATTTCTTCTGGTGTAACTCTAGTGTAGTTAATGGAGTCTCCTCAGCATGGTAGCTGACAGCACTGCAAAGTACTGTTTTAAATCCAGGTCTTCTGATCTGCTCRGTGCCTGCTAACAAATCCTAGTTCTGGGATAATCCAGCAGCTGCTAAATGACTTCCAAAACTTGTTGTTAGTCTGTGAAGCAGGCTGGCTGCCTCCATACTAGTAAATGAAACAGAGGCAAGATGCAGGCCTGCTGAACTGTTAGCATGCTCCCTGCCATGGCTTTGACTAATGCAAACTAGCATTCCCCCCAACAACAGCTGGTGACAAGTGAGTCACCTCCCTACAGGAGATGAGGTGCAGCAAGAAGTACAACCTAATTAGATCTGCTGGAGCAGCAATGGGAAAGAGCCTAGACCACTGCAAGTGGTAGCAATTCAGCTCTGGGCCAGAGAGAGTTAAATAGCGGTGCTAGGTAGAGACAGATGTGAAGGAACAAAATGAGAGAGAGGAGAAAGTAATAGCAGTGAGGTCACTGCAGAAATGGGTGGAAGCAACTGATCTAGGTGCCAGTCTTTTTAAGCAACCATCCTGTTTTAACTACAGGAAACCCTCTATATCTAGGCTCTTGGTGATCTTAGGCTTATGYGAGATTCCCTGAATCTTAGCCTCTGAAGCTAAGGAATCCACCCATTAAGGTTATTTAGTAATGCAYTTTTTTATAGTCCAGAGGCCTGCATTATTTTCATACAAATGTCTTACCATTTTTGGCTCACTTTCCTTTCCATCACTGTAGTCCGTCTTGCTGAGTCAATCACTTTGTGATCAGATCTGTTAACCATTATTCAGAATGAATGAGTTGTGTCGAAGACAGAGGATGTAGCTTTCATTGTTGCTGTCCTTTCCAGACCTGCTGAGCAACAGGTGCCATTTAAAAAAAGCACATCAAATATTTCCTCCATTTTGTGTAACATCCTACTGCAGATAAGAGGTTAGTCTACCTAGTCTAAAGGAGATGGGCTTTGCTTCCCCCCTCCTCCTCATTCTGGAGAGCAAGTCAGAAGTCTGAATGGGTCATTGTCAGTAGAAGCTGCAGTTTCGGAAAATAATAAAAGCTGCCTAAGCATTTACCCTATTATTTTTAAATGAGATCATTCATTTGTAGATAATGGAAGTTCTAATGTGCACTGTTGCTATAGACAGCAGGAGCCTAAGTGAACTTTTGACTTAGACTAAATGATTGCCCTTGTCAAACCTGAGTGGGAAGGAAGAAGTGGTAATTTCCCAGTTGGAAGACCACCTGATGATCTTGCTACAGGTGATGTGTATGATGCTTATGAATGATTRTGGATATAAAAAGCAGGTGGCCCTCACTAGAGGGTAAGCCTTCTAGGGCAGTAAACTGCTCAGAGAAGGGCTGCTATATCAGAAATAGCAGTATGGATGTTGTACCTGGGGGGAAAAAAATGATGGAGCAGATAGTTTGCTCACTTGCAGGTTCAGAAAGCACAGGCACAGCCATGGTTTCCAGCAAGAACTACCGCAGCTGAAGAGCATAGGAGAGAACCTAGGGCAGGAGAGGTAGCAGCAGGACTTGGGACATGACCATATTTGTCTTCAGTTGAGGAAAAATCATCAGCGGAGGCCTATGGAGAAGGAAGGATCCACTCCTAGTTTTAGATGGAAAATAGCAGGTATGAGAAAGTGCCCCACTGAGTGGAGACAGTACAGATAAAAATTATGAGTGCAGATTGACCCTRATGCACTCAGTCAGTGTTTCAGTTTCATGCCTCTGGTCACGCTTCTTTCAGAATGGTTAAGGCTTAGAGAGTGAGATCTGTTACTGAAAGAGCAAGGAGAACAAGGTCCTTTAGGGATTTTTTAGCCACAAACAACAAAATCTCCAAATTCCTCTCCTCCACAGAGGCTTTAGCCCTCTAGGCATCCACAGAGCAGCCAGTGGAAAGACTGAGTGAGGCGGCAAAAACTGTACAACAAAGCAGAAAATAAGAGTACCCTGGATAGAGCTGGGAATGAGTTCAAGTCCAAGCCTGAAAATTCCTCTTGCTGACTCACTCAGGGCRAGTCAAAGGCTTTCCCTGGCAAGTGCTGTTCACACATCCAGATTCTCAGCTTTCATTTAAAAAAGGAGTTGTGTTAAAAAGGGAGTTCTCACAGGACTAAAGAAAGCTGCTTCAATATGAGCAGTACACRCAGTGATCGGTGCCAGCCTCCCAACCCTACACATTGTTGGTGTTGCTGTAGCACAGCTGTCCCTTGCTCAGTACCTCTGCTCACTTCAGTGTGCACAGAGATCAYTGCCTCCCCATTTTCCAGGACTACTGGTCAGAAACTGCTGGGTAACAGCGAACTTGGCAAAAAATTGCCATTGTCTGATACATTGTCTGATGATTACATGCTGCAATGTGGGAAAACTCCAGGCACAGCAGCAGCTTGCAGCCTGGAGCTGCTTACAGGAGCACGGGATGAGCAGGATTCAGCTCACCAAAATCGCATCTGCAATGTAATCGCTTTTGTGGTGGTACTGGCCTTGTCCCAAAATAGAGCAGATGAACTGAGCGCTAAGAGAGTCTTGTTTCTCTCCGATGGCTATAAGGACAGCTTAGTGGGATCAGGTAATGCAGTTCAGGTATGAATGCCTGCRTTTCTACCTGGGGAATCTAGGGAATCCAGAAACCCAAGAAAGCAAAAGTAAAAGCAAGTGAAGGAAGTAAAAAGCAAAAATACTTTCCTCCACCAAAGGGTTTTGGAGGGTGGCTACAAAATCATCATCCCACAGATAGGGGAGTATCAGAGGCTAAAGAGAAGAAAGTAGGCTTTCAAAGTACCAGTGCAGTGCTGGCCAGAAACTAATTAGAAATGCAGCAGGCCAGAGAAAGGTCTACATGTAGTCCCTTAACAGGAATCCTAGTGCCTGCATTTCTGGGCAGATAATAAGGTAACTTTCACAGTGGATCCTCGTGTCATCAGTCCAATCCTTCGCATGTTCTTAAGCACTCAGATCTTCAGTCCTTAGGTGACTGGCAAATTCCCAAATGGTATATCCCAGTGCCTTGGCAGGAGAGCAGTTTAACTGTGGCCCCTGCTGCAGCAAATGCTCCAACAAGCTGGAAGCTGTAAATAAGTCATTTGTATCAGACACTGTTCTGCCTCCTGATTAAACCTGCCCCTGCTCTGAGTAGCATGTGTGCAGTGATGTTCAAGGAGAGCACATTCAGGGTATTCATACAGCCTCTTCTCATGCACATGTTTTGCACTATCTGTATATTTACTTTATAGCAATTATTCCACTCTTTCATTATAGTGGATAAATGAGAGTTCACTGTAATTAAAAGGTATTCCCTAACCTACCTAAGAAGAATTAGCCTTACCTAGACAGAGCGTTTGGCTCCCAACAATATGTTAAAACATGTTCAAACATGTTCCTGTCAGCATTTATAACCAAGAATGCCCACTGCTCCTTGTTTCCATGAGCTGGTGAAGACAGACCGAAAGACTACATGCTGTTGGCCAAAGCAGTTCTAGACACCGAGACAATCTGTATAAGCCTGTTGAATKGTCCTGATGTTGAGACAACTCATCCTTGTCACAGTAACCCAACTTGCCTCCTTATCTTCTCTTGGGATTTTTAGATCTCTGTGCTAACAAGCAGGGATTCATTCCCCTTGTTTGTGTTTAAGGCTTTAACTAAGACGCTTGGGTGCTTAATTATCCTCTTCTCTATAGCTAATAAAGAAATCTTGAGGTACAAGAATTGCCCATTGTAGATGCTATTCTCTCCCTAAGGACTACAGAGGGCTCCAGCCAAAGCCTGAAGCTRAAGTGCCACATTCAGAAATATTTAGCAAGCCTCTCTGTGTTCTAACCTATGGGCTACATCTTTATGGATAACTCACCTAATAAACTTTTCTAAAACATTTCGACTCTAATTCTGTTACATCAGAMGTGAAAAGTTTTCTGGTCAGCTTTGGGTTCTTCAACACAGTAATGCTATTACAACTGTGACAATATGAGATATACATGAAGAGAGTTTGTGAGGAGGGAAGATGTCTTCCATTAGACCAACTTTTACATGGATGAATTTGCATTTCAGTTTCTTGCCCTGCATTTTTCATGTCTTGACTACCGAGCATTGACATTTGTCTCCTTATGCTAGATCTTTTTTAATTATATTGCAAGAGCTAAATGTATATTGTTGCAATATTTGAATTGCCGTTTACATTTCCTTTTAAAGATTCTTCTGTCTGGTTGGCAGCATTTTCAGGCACCTGAAAACCTTTTAAATCTGGTCTATGTTTCCTTTTGCCCTTTTGTAAAATGCTGGCAGTAAAATAATGCAGTGTACTTGCTGAGCACTGTTAATTATAATTAAACTTGGCTCTGAATTTGACAAATCATAATATTTATCAACTCCTGAATTTTTCAGCCTTTCAGGAGAAGGAATGGGTAATTTTGAGAGAGAGAAATGTGCCACTTGCATTTCTGCAATGTGGTTATGTATGCATGCTGTACTTGTAAATTATATGGTACCTAGCCTAAGTCAGGAGCACATGGAACTGCTGCAACTGGCTTCAAAACTGGAAAAAAAGCCAAAGAACCAGATTCGTATTTTGGGATAGATTTGTTACACTTCAATAAGTAGTATATATACAAAAATATTTAGGTAGTAGAGAATATACCTCTGCCTTACTTACGAAGAGATGAGTACAGTAACCATATTTTTTCCATTCTGTTTTTCCTTTCAGTGCTACCTCCTGTACTAGTTCCAAGGCACAGTGAGTTTAATCCTCACCTCAGCCTGCTGGCCAAGTTCAGAAACACTTCTCTCCACAGCGAGCCGTTGATGCCGCACAATGCCACCTACCCTGACTCTTTCCAGCATCCTCCATGCACTCCTTTTCTGTCCTCACCCAGTCACATGTTCTCCCAGTCACCTAACAGCATCAGCTACCCCAATTCACCAGGAAGCTCCTCCGGACCAGGAAGCCCCTATCAGCTCACAGGTAAGAAGTTTCCAGATGYCCCCCTGAGGTGGTAGAGGTTCTTGCAAGGGCCTGGGGTCAGGAGCAATTCTGGGTGCTCCCTACAGGCTGTAGCTATGCACTAAAGTGTTGGACAGGATGGACTTGGAATGAGATTTCTTACCTCTGGTTCTTTGTATTGTCATCTGGTCCTTCTGATGGATTCTCAATGGACTAAAAGCCTTAGTCTATACCACTCCTACAAGTGTCTGAATGAGCTCTCGTGATTAAGGAGAAAATTAAGGACAGCAGCAAGTGAGCCAGGTCTCTGTCTGTCCAGGCCTGTCCATCCAAGCTTCTGATACAATCCATGGAAAAGAGTATTTGCAACACCTATGTTAGGCACCTCTGATGGAGGTAGTCAGAACARGGACCTTTAGAAGCTCTATCAAGAGAGATAGGCAAAAATGGTGAAATCAATATGCAGAAATATTTGTTCATGTATAATGGTCCCTGTGAGTGTAGAAAGTTCAGGAAATTAAGGTGTTTTCCAATCTAGCCAAACACTCAGTGAAGTCACCAGGCAAATTCCTGTGCCTTCAGAGCGTTTTTTGTAAGCTGCACAGTTCCAAGGTCGGCAGGTTTAACTCAYTCAGATTGTTTATACTGTGATCTCCTTACTTGGTAGTGTTCTGGTTACCTAAGAATTTAACTATGCCATTGTTGTTAAATACACCAAGAAGGTGTCATGCAACACAATTGAGGGCTAGCTTTAATATGAAAACTCCCTTTTGCACTTTGTTGCAACTCCAAAGTAATTCCAGCGATCTCAGCTTTTTTRCAAGGATGAATGCAGATCAGAATCTTGTAGCTTAGTATTTTAATATCTCAACTATAAAGCATTTAAATTCATGTCCTCAATGTCTGTTTTGATTTTAAGTGCAAGAAATATGTTTATTTTTTCATAATATTTGTGGTAGTTGAACTTCCTTTTAAGCTGGACATTTTCAACATAGCATAATGTTTTTCYTTCCCTGTCCATTCACTGAATTTTTGTTCGTTTCTTCTCTAGATCTGTAGTCAAATTAACCCATTTAGCAACATCCAAACACTCGGTAGCAAGTAGTAGGACTTGTTTGTCTTCTCTCATCTTTTTCTTTCACCTCTGTAACTGAGCKTGATTCAGTAGAGCTGGTCCTGACAGGTAAATCAGTCCCATTCCAAGCTATATGACTCTGACTCAGTTATTTACCTGAACCTGGGACCTTGCAAAGCCACTTAAAAATGGAAGTGGCTCAACTCAAGCTTTAGTGTATCAAAGCATACTGAATGCTGATAAGCATAATTTGCCTGGGTAACAGCCAGGGATGGCTGACTATCTCATGAAACAGTCAGGAGTTACTTCAAGAACTCCAAGTGGGATTGGTGTGACCAGATATAGATGTCAACAATGCAGATTTCTGCATGTGCTTTAATTGTCTGCACTGCCTCTATAATCAGTGGAGAAAAATAGGCATTCTTAGAACAATGCTCATTCCGTCTTAAGGTATATGTCTAAAGCAGCTGAGATGCACCATGCCTGGAAGTGCCTATTTTTCTTTAATGAGTATAAGGAGAGCTTATGGTGACTAGGCTAGGTGTAGACATCACAGATACATATATAACCATATCATAATCCCTTCTGTAACTTTTATTCTCTTCTACTGTTTCTTGAGCTTTCTTTATCATTCTGACTTGTTGCATTTTCTTTGGAAAGGTTATGTCTTCCCTATGTTAGAAATGTCATTTAGTGGGATTCCCAGATCCTGGACACTGCTTAAATAGAATTCCAATGCAATACTTGGAAGATTCAGTAGTCATCTTATGAGACAGCCCCCATTCACATTTTTCCACCCTGGGTGAAGTGGCTCTGTTTCGGAGCTCGGCCAACAAACCACATTCACAAGAGGGAATTACAGCCTGGACCTAAGTTAAACTCTGGACTTCTTAAACAGACCCTTAGTCCTGCAGACTTATACATGACTGTAAGTTATTTACAGGCCTACTGAGTTTCCGTTTAAGTGAGTAAAGCTACATACTTTTAGTGCTTGTGAAGGGAATGCCAGAGTTTTCTAACATGAAAATGAAGCATCCTCTTCTCTGGCTTCCTCCCATCTTTCTTGTGAATCCCCACTACAGAGAACCACCTTTTTTTTTACATCTTACTGTACTGTAAAAGAGACAAATTAGGAACTGGGCAGGCTGTGAGCTGATACTTTTTCTTCATATTTTTCCCTCACATCTATTGCTTTTTGATGAAAGGCAGGTTTAGCTCAGTTGGTTAGAGCGTGGTGCTGCTAATGCCAAGGTCTTGGGTTCAATCCCCGTATGGGCTATGCTGAGGGTTGGGCTAGATTACCTCCAGAGGTCCCTTCCAACCATTCTATGGTTACTATGAAGACTGAAAAAATCAGAAGAGAGAGCTGGCCCTCCCTTGCTGGACAGAGGTAAAAGGTAAAAATTTGGAGGGAGTTTTGCTAAATCTCACTTTAGACTATAAGGGCTCTCTATAGGCTTTCTTTACAGCCTGTGAGGAAAGAGAGTTTTCTCACAGAGGAGCAATTAAAGTTAGCTTCTGCTCTTAAATCATGCTCTGCAAGMTTTTTCCATTTGAGAGAGAAGTATGGAACTGAAGGATCAACCTGCATTACTTCCTGACTGTAAAAAACTCAGGTTACAAGAGTACTTGGCRGTAATTATCACTAGTTCATTAGTAATTATCACTAGGGAAGTGCCTCTTCTCTGTCACTTGGAATTCACAACAGTTATGCACAACTTTATCACCAGTATGCCCAGTTGCTGTAATTCATTCCTGATTGGTTCTGTGGCTTTCATTTGCTCTTAAGGACAAAGTATGAAGCCTTCTGCATCCTGCCTGTCCCCTCTATTTCAAGGCCTTCTGGATCAGTCTAGACCTGAGGCACTGCTGTGATCGATCATCTCTCCCTCTTTCAAGTGTACCAAGTCCAACATGACTGCCCTTCCTTTCCATTCTTCATGAACACAAAATGTTCTTAGTCTGAGGACTGAAGGGAGGTCAAGTACACATTTGTACTCTGTTTCAAACCCTTCTCTAGCTAAACAAGGCTGAAGGAGTGTTACATAYTTGCCAAGAAGAGGTGGAGAGAATTTACCAAATTACTGATTTTGATGTCTTTTCCAACTTTTCTTTCTTTCTTTCTTTTTTTCTTTCTTCTCTTYTTTCTAATAGTGGAAACTCCACCCCCACCTTACCATGCAAGAGAAACTTCAGGAATCCAAAATGGGCGGTCAATGGATGCAATAGCTGAAAGTCAACTAGTACTTTCTTTGTCCCATGGAGGTAAATCTGCAGATGGAGAAACTGAAAGTAAATAACTATTTGTACTATTTCTCAAAGAGAATTTGTTAAGCAAAAATTATCARTTAAATGTCCAGTGAACTTAGCATCAGGTTTCAGACAATTTTAAGGCTAAGACTGTGTACCAGACCCATCAGTTGGCTAGCAGAATAGGACGATTTAAGAATTCGGTTACTTAAGTAGGGAATTACAAAATTTAGACTCTACTTGCATGCATTAGCAGCTAAAAACTGCTAAAACTCTACTTGCATGCATTAACAGCTAGAAAACTGATAATTAAAGCAGACACTATTTTCTAGACCGTAAAGGCAAAGATACCAAATCAAAGATGGGGAGGCTATATAATACGAAACAGCACTACCAATACCAGAAATGATTTCTTTATCACCTTCAGTTCTGGGTTTCATGCACTTTAAAGCTTTATGTTTAGAACTGTTCTTATTTTCAAATTTATTTTAACATTACATTACCGTCTGGCTAGAATATGAAAGGACTTGTTGTAGTGAAGCACAAAGAGATTTTTACAGAAGGCCAGACTCTTTGCCCTCATGTAAGTATGCTTTAGGGAGAGATGGCGTGGATGGCCAGAATAGAAGGAACTGGGAATGAACAACACACACACATAGGCATATTAAAAATAATGCAAGCCTTCTGAAACAATGAKGAACATGTATGTATCAGAGAAGTGGAAAAGGAATATGAGGATAAAGRTGCTAATAACATATGGATATGTAGAATCGCCAGATAATAAGCAAATTTCAAGAACCAATATTTTTAAATAAATAGTCCAGAGACTAATTTCTGCCATCTTTTACCGTCTTGGATCACTGGCCTAGCGAATCTTAGTTGGAAGTTTACTAGTGGTTACTCACAGAGGTGCTCCGGGAGGAGGGGGTCTCACACRTGTTTGTGGTAGGCAGGCAAGATAAGATTTCCCACTAATTCCTGTAGTACAAATAAGACTCAGAGATTTTCTTATGTTACTGAGTCTTTCTTTGTCTTTGAGCTGGAAAACCCGGGCAGGGGTGGTTCCAAAAGAAATGGCCTTGCTGACATTTGCTGACTACAGTCCCACATGGAAGCAGAAAGCCCAGAAGCATGCAAAAATGGGGGGAGGAAGGGAGTGATTGATTACTTCTGAACTTCAGCATTTGGTATCAGGCTGAAGGCTTGGCTCAGTTTTGACTTGCTTTGAGCCCATCTGTCATCCGTAGCTCCTTCTGGTGTGCAGAGCAGATGTATCCCTTACTATTTTCAGTGTAGTGATTGGGCTCTAGTTCAGCAAAGAATGTCAGCATGTGCTTAATTTGATGCATTATAGTTACCACTTTTAAGAACAAGTGCGACTCCTTAGAGGCTTAAAGCTAAGCTGATGCACCACCCTTTTGCACATTTGAGGCTCCAGTTATAAAATAAAATAGAGGCAGAAGTTGCTGTCAAGATAAGTCCTGACAGAAGTGACTGTTTTAGGTGAAGATCCCTGGGGAGGGGGTGGAAAGGAGGGAAGAAAGGAAATGGAGACATAGAATGATTGTTTGAAAAAGTATTATTGAGACATAAGCAGCTGATTAATTTTATTTCCTACAGACTTTCGCCCTGTTTGCTATGAGGAACCCCAGCACTGGTGCTCAGTTGCCTACTATGAACTCAACAATCGGGTAGGGGAGACTTTCCAGGCTTCCTCTCGAAGTATCCTTATAGATGGATTTACAGACCCCTCAAATAACAGGAACAGGTTCTGCCTAGGGCTGCTYTCAAATGTAAACCGCAACTCGACTATAGAAAACACCAGGAGACACATAGGAAAAGGTAAGAGGAAATCCCTCCTTCTTGGGAATATTTAGAGCTTGAAAGAAGAGTGTATTACATTAATAGATCTAGCCAATTTGTCAGATGTGCATGTCTTAAAACCAAAGCGCTGAGATTACTTCTGAAATAGAAGAAAAGCAGCGGATTCTTTTCTGGCTGGATAAGAATCAGCAGAGTAGCTTCTTACAAAAGCTATTTACTTAGCCACTGAAGAGAAAAATGTTGTTTATAGTTGTCTAATTTAGCAGTATGTATTTTCATTTTATTTATTAGGGCTTCTGGCCACTGGGAATATTGCCATTGAAATGCCACTAAAAGGATAATTGCTGGTGCCTCAGGGCTGGTTCTCCTATCACCAAATAACAAAGGGAGATGGATGAAACACTTAGTAGTTGAGTTATTTAGCTGAAGAACTCTGCAAGAGTTGCCTTTGGAGCTTTTTTGCCCTAGCAGCTTAAGAAAGTCAGTCCAATCTGATTCTCTGTCTCATCAGCTTCTATCTAGTAAAACTGATCTTGGATTCTCCTTCAAGCAATTCTCCTTGTATGCGCTAAGTCTAATTTACATGCACTGTGCACACAGCATCATATGTTGAGACCACTCCTGAACATGCACGGCTGCACACACTCCATCCCAGCTCACGAAGGCTGCGTAGGCCCCAGTATTCTCCCAGAACTTTGCACTGTTCAAGACAGTGAGTCAGAAGCCCTGTACTGGCCACTGCTCTGTGCAGATGAAATGTTGCCTATTCTGGTATATCCAGTCTAGACTCATTATCTTGCCAAGCCAGCCTCTCACCAGTAGCTGCCTGGGAATGGATTTCCCACTGGACTAATTAACTCTAATTGTTCCACTTCTATTATCTTGTCAACCTCACCTCATTTCCCAGGCCTAGAGCAGTATTTTAATTGGCCCTTGATAGTCTAGTGTTGAATGACTGAATATGAGGAAGGTCTGAGACAAAATGTTACAGACAACAGTGAACCTGAAGGCTAGTGCAGGAGGTGCTGCACTTCACAGAAATGCTGTACTTACCTCTTGCCTTGTTCTCCAGGAGAACACTTCTAGTACAAATATACTATGTGAAGTGAGTGTGATGCTGCAAGTGTCTATCAGTGGTTTGTTGCGAGCAGTGTAAATGAGTTGTCCGTCTAGTCCTGACTTATRCAGAGAATAAGGCAAAGTTTCCCTATCAATGTTTTCTCTCAGAGRATTAAATCAAAGCTGAGCCCAGCCTCCACAAAGTGAGAAAAAAATATCAGTCAAAGTTGTCATCTGAGGAAATTACATCCTGTAAATTTCTGCCCCCAAAATGAAAAGGGCAGAACAGGAAGAAAAGAGGTACATGCTAATGGTCCTCCTCTATTCAAATCTGAAGATCTGTCTTCATTGATTGAAAGTCCTTTTAAGTYCTATGCTAGGAATCTGCCCAAGGGAAGGGAGCAGGTTGCCCAGAGAGGAGCTTAGAATATCTGAGATCCTTCATTTTACTGCTCTTCCCTGTTTATGCAAATCTTAAAAAAAAACTTTTTCAAGTGGAATAGAAATGGCACCAGCACAGGCCTGCAGAAGAGAGCACAGCAGTTCCAAAACTCTGTAGTTCAAAGGTATTCTGGACAGATGAAAGCTACTGAAATGGATACAATTGTCACATGTTAACAGGGGGAAAAAAGAGTAAGTAAACAAGATTAGCTCAGTAGGATAAGGATATGCGATTGAATTGTCATCTAGTGTATCAGCGTGAAATAGTTTCCTGGAAATACCACATCAAAGCTAAAAACGATCCAGAACACAATGCAACTTCTACTAGCAATTGGATCTGTTTCAGCAGTCAGACTTCAAGGACAAAATGGGGACTTCTGATCAGAATGTCGCAAAGATGRGGCAACTTGGGGACTGCTGAATCTCCAAATTTTGTAGAGAGTGATGAAACTCATTAAAACACATGGACACTTGATATGATCTTCTATAAATATTCAGCTGCTTGGTTTCCTTGACAGTACTAGTCTTCAGTGAATGAATAGCAGAAGACCTGAAACGCATGCTGACATATCGCTGCTGCTGTTTTTAAAAAGTCTGCAAGGAAAAGAAAATTGTAAGCTGTGCTTTCAGAAGTGACTTTGGTGCTTTTGTTTTTTTCTGAAGTTAGGATCTCAATATGTTCTGAAAATCCAGCACCTTAAAGCTTCTCACTTTAACACCCTAAATCACTAATCACGTCTGTAGATTTGAAATGTGGCAAATATTTATGTCCTTATTCTTCTCTCCCTACCTTGCGTTCTCACTTAAACAGCTTATTTCAGGAATTAATATGGACTCCATCAAGGTCACCTAGGATGATTTAACTTTTTTAGTGTATTTTTCTACCCCCTTTTACAAAAGGAARAGGAGACACAGGTCAAGTAATAGCAGTCACAATGTGGAACACCACGTAACTATCTGGAGCAGTTGTAGTGTTGCTGATGACTGGTCTCATTGAGCTGTAGTTTCACCCGTGTTCCCAGTGCAATACCAGCTTGGGCTGTGAGCCACACCCCGCTGTCACTCAGATCTAATGGGAGATCTCGTGGGTACACAAAAGTAAAAGTCAAGTGATGGCTTGAGGACAGACTTTAAGGTTCTTGTCTGACTCATTTGGGAAATCTATGGGAGAGCATATTTTTCCCAGATCCCTTTCCTACTTAACCTGCTTTTCCCCAAGCCTTTCCCACTTCTGTTGAGAGGCTGGTTTTGTTTCAAGGATATGCTGCTGCCCCTTGTCATGACCACAGAGGCATGAACGGAGACTGGGAAGATGTAGTCAGTCTTTTAGTATGAAAGACAACAGGAAAAAAAAACAAATTAATCCTGAATTATTAAAGCACAGTTATCATTAGCTTTTCAGGCAGTCCACTTAGACTCTGTGAATGTGTGCATTTATGTGTAAGGCTTTGAGCTCTGTACCTGGGAATAGAGGAAGGTTTTATTTTTATTTATTGGTGGTTTGTATGAGAACAAAGAACTGAAGTCTTTTGACCACAGGAGGAGTTCATCTCACCTAATAACCATGGGAAGGTTAAATGTGGAGGCATCTTCAGAGGATGACTGGGCCCCCTTCAGGGAGTGGTTTCATGCACTCTTCTAAACACTCCAGGTCCCCATTGCCACTCCTGCACTGATGACTGCAAATAGATTAGTTTTTATTTGGTTCAGCTCCCTTATGCAGGTGGTTGCCTGGCCCTCAAGCATTGCTGCCTTCCTGAGCGCAGGTGTGGAAGGAAGCAGCAAGGGCAGGAAAAGAGAGCTTTTTGAGCACCAGCACAGACTTAGATCAGATTAAGCTGACAGTGAGCCTGCGCTCTGTGGTGGATGGAGTGAATCATCTGGTGGCGGTGCCTCTTGTCATCTATCAGCTAAAGAAGGAGTCTACACACTTAGCTTACACTGGACCCCTAATTTTAAGGTTGCTGAATTTAGCTGAGATAAATCCCTCACCAATTTATGTACATTTTTGTGGAAGCAGTCATCCAGAGGGGAATCTGAGTCCTTGAATGGATAGAAGTGCTTCTATCTTTATTTCCCCAAGGCTGATAAAAATAGGAGAGTCAGTGTTGGTAAGTCACTCAAACACTGAAAGGTCCACAAGAAAATCAGTCATTTTCTTGTTAAATGTTGCTTTGAACGGGATCTGGTGAATAAGTCGGGGTCATGCAAATGTGGTTCTGATGTGGTGGATAAAACAAAACACAGAAAAGCTGTTTTTAAGTGCACACCAGACCATGTTTGAACTGCACGAGATAGCATCCTGTATTAAGGAATAGCGTGCAATGARCTGGGTCTTAAGTCACAGTATATAWGCTCAACAAGGAAAACAGATTTGGATATGTAATGCATAACAGATTTGCTAGWTATCTGACAGTTTTGGTCCATGCTTTGTATATGTTTCACATATGTTTGACATATATGTGTATGTGCGCGTGTGTGTGTCAAAAAGTATCATGCTAGTGTATTAAAAAAGTGAGTCAACCTTCACTGAGTAACAAAGMAGAACAGCGCATGCCAAGACTTTTTTCTCCTATGCCAATACTTTGAAATAACATTTTTGACAATTTGYACTTAATGTTTGTGGGTCTATCTTGTAGATATGTGGATATACACAAATTTTACTGCCCTTTAAAAGGCAARATACAGGCACTGACTGCCTAGAATGATCCTGGGCACACAAGTCTATGCACACAAGTAAAATAATCAAAGAATTACTGGCATAAAGCTTATTGTGAACAATGTAGAAACAATAACTGTTTTTTTTTCCTTTTTGAGGTGTTCATCTTTACTATGTCGGTGGAGAGGTTTATGCTGAATGTGTGAGTGACAGCAGCATTTTTGTGCAAAGCCGCAATTGTAACTATCAGCATGGTTTTCACCCRGCCACTGTCTGCAAGATCCCCAGTGGCTGCAGCCTCAAGATCTTCAACAACCAGCTCTTTGCCCAGCTGCTTGCCCAGTCAGTCAATCATGGTTTTGAAGTGGTGTATGAGCTGACCAAGATGTGTACTATTCGAATGAGCTTTGTTAAAGTAAGGATGTTTGTTTTGTCTTCTCTTGCATTTCTGAAAAGGTGAATCCTGTCACTTGCTAACTTTGGTGCAAAGCTAGACTTTATCAAATCCCTCCCAAGTGGAGAGCAAGACATTCAAGCTGCAACTAGCAATTCAGACTGCCTGTTTTCCAGCATTGTCTTACACTTTTAGGTGCTTAAAACTAGCAGATACTTCTGTGGTCAACTTGGAAGTTTCCTAGAGTCCAAAATTTAAGTATTCCTTAGGCAAATGTGGAAAACAAGCAGAGACTGGATGGTGATGTTGTCCCCACTGATTACATAAAAAGTTCAATTTAGGTATGCTTAGCATATGATGTCGCAGCACATTCCCTAGGCAATTCTTGAGCTATCCCTTTGTTACTGGTTTGCAATAGAGTCTGGTGCAGGCACAAATCTGAAAAAGATGTCCTTATGCCACTAGCCAATTTACAATCTTAACATTACTGTAGACTGGCAGGTATGGGCTCAGTCAGGAAACACTGGGTCCTCCTTCAGCCTGTTGGGGATTGACATTGTTTGCCACCTTTCTGCTCCCTGGCAAAAGATTAGTTAATTCCTTAATTAATTAATTAATTAATTAATTGCTGTTGATATTCACACTGGCCAGACCCACTGCCAGAAAGGATCCTTACAAGCAAAATACAAAACTCAAAAGAACCACTGACCTTCTTCTGTTATCTGAAAGAGACAGTAGGCCACCAAAGCTATTACTGTTTCCATGTCTTTGACCTTTTGCAATCTGACTGCTGGGTGTGCAATGTATCTGTCTTTGTGGGAGTTTCTTAAATCTTTTGAATGTCATTCTCTCCAGAAGGACATTTCTTGACTAGCTTTAGAACTAACAATATACTTTTAGTATCTGTGGTGTCATCTAGGAGAATGGTGAGTATTTCAAGATTGCTTATTCTATGAGTGCCCTCGACTCTGACTTCCTACAGTGCTACTGGAGAGTTAGGCAGCAATTATCAGCCTGCATACTAGAGAAGCTGCACCATTAGAAACCCACTAGTCCTGCTTAGGTACTGACTGTAAGAAGTGGCTTTAGTGTAGCCTTCTGTCTTGCAGATTTTGTTGTATACAAATGATTGAATCAAGCTGACTGAATTCACATCTAAAGTACTACAAAATGGCTTGAGGCTCAAGCCCAGTTCCCCTACCTCTTGCAAAGTGGAAGAGTTCAGACCCAGGCAGCTTTCTGGCTTTGACTCTTTCCAACTGTCCTTGGGGACCCATTCTCTTAACTATCTGAGAGCATTAAGAATGCCCTGTAATTTTTCCTGTGAGTCCAAGCCAAAATCTCCCTGCCCATATTGTTTTGTTCTTGAGAAGGAACGGACATCTTGTTCACATGCAAGCATTAGGGGAGGAAAGAACATAAGAAACCCAACAAACAGCATTTTSTTTAATGGAAGACATGAATTGGTGTGTTGTTCGTAAAGGCAGTGTAGCCAGTTACGCAATATTTTCATTATCTCGGCAACTCAGGGGCAGTCTCTTTGATGTGTTATCTGCCTCCAAGCCCAGCGTGGCAGCAAAAGTGGTAGTGTTGATGCACTAAGTAACACTACTGCTGTATTATCACAGTGCTTTGTTCAAATAATGGCAGTCACTAGAGTGCCGCAGGCACCAGAAGACCAGTGCAAGAAGGAGCTATTTCAAACCTTTTCCCATGACCTTTGGAAAGGGGCTATGCAAATCTCATCTAGATTCTTTCTTCCTGGCCTTTAAAAACTGTTTCCTGTATTCAGTTTACMCAAATTATTTCTCTCCCGAGGTGTAAGACCTGTTGGGACAGGAGTGTCCYTGGGGTGTTGGGGTGCGTAGTGGAGAGAGGACAGTGTTGCTCGTYGGAGCCCCAGTATGTGCCACACAGCATGAGTCCCCAGACACAGGGCAGTCCTGTGCTTCTCTCCTCTTCTTGACCCCACACACCAGGTGCTGCTAATCTCTTACTGACCACAGAACAAGTTGAGCCCAAATGCTGGAGACCCTATTGCCTGTGCTACAAATGCATGAGCTGCCAAACAGGGAGGCAGAAATGGTAGGGACAGAGAGTCGTGAGAAACTTGCCCAGACTGTCATTTTCTGGAGATAGGTTRTAGGATAGATGGAGAAGATGCTSCTGTTTACTCCCATGCTCCTTGTATGCGCATGCAGSAACTGGGAGCAGCAAACATGAAGTCAGACAGACATGGGGTTAGATTTAGCTCAGTTGGTTAGACTGTGGTGCTAATAATGCCAAGGTCATGGGTTTGATCACCATATGAGCCACTTGTTTGGRATTGCACTAGATGATCTCCAGAGGTCCCTTCCAACCTTACCAATTCTATGATTCTACGATTGTGTTAGCAGAGGCCGCTGAATTTTGATCCACAGAGTGATGTGGACAAACCTAACAAGCAGGTTGGCTGGTGCCCCTTCTCTGCAGGTGAGGCAGCTCAAGCACAGTGCAGAGAGCCAGAGTCAAGTCCTGAACCCAGACCCTCACTCCCRCAGCAATTTGCTCCCTATTAGCCCCCATTGCTTTCCATCTCAGCACTAAGAAGATGACACAGCAGGCTTGGCCCCTTCTCAGTGTGAGGAAACTCACGGCTCTGGGACATGGCTAAGCGCCCGTCTGAAGAAGGCTGTTGCCAGCWCAAGGTGGGAAAGGCTGGCAGTACCCACAGGGTTTACTCCCATGTTAAGCGAGTTCCACCTCTGAGTTCCTTTCAGCCCCAGGGGTCAAGGACGCTACCTGTGGCCTAGGGAGGGCCTTAATTTACAGGCCAAAGACATAGGTGAGTCCTGAGCTCACGGCATTTTGACTGTGGGAAGCTGCAGTTGGAGCCTGAGGTGGCCACAGGGGCAGCTGCACTGGGGGAAGGCAGCTAGCCAYGTTTTGGAGCTGCCAGCAGAGGGAGATGGCCAGCTACCAAAAGATGCTTGTAATCTGACAAACGACTTGCTGCAATGACTGCTGACTTTTGTCTACACTAAACTGCTCAGAAGCGTGCAGGTTGCATTTGCAACATGTAATTGCTTTTCATCCAGATTTTTCCATCCTGCCAGGCAGATTCACTGTTTTCGCTCTGACCATGTATCTTCACTGCAGCTGTGCGTTATCCCCCTTACAGGCAGAAGGCCAACTGCACTGATTTAAAGATTGAGAGTTTTATGCAAACATTTCCAGAACATTAAGGTGCCTAAAAATAAAGACATTTTCTAGCCTCATAAATGCTCTGCAAGTCAGAAAAGTGTTGYCTGATTAAAAGTACTCTGGGCTTTGGTGGGCCTATATCTTAGTCTTCTGCTTTTCTGCCCCCTGTTCACTATTAAATAGAAAAGGATTTTATCCAGATCATTTATTATGGCATCCAGTTCTAATATTGTTCCTGGTTTTACAGTTGGTTGTTTAGAGAACTGGATTCTAGCAATCTCAGTGCTCTGAACTGAGGAGCACACGCTCTAATTTARGTATGTTTGGCAGGCATTGGTTTTAATATATCTCCATGTATTTTTTCACAACAAAAATGTCTACCCTTCTGACCAGCACAGTGATAGGAAAAGCTCAGCTTCTGTGATCAGTCGCCCACGGATTATGAGCCTCATCCTGAAGTAAGACAATATTTTGCACATTGCCTGGTRGAAATTTGAGTTCTATTTCTGTAAGAGAGACAGTCAATTAGCTGTGAGACTTTAGGCTGTTAATTGAATCTCTCACATTGCTGTGAAACTGGCTATTCCCRGAATGTGATACTGTGCGCAAGCACTATGAATCCAGAGCTTCTGTATTTGGGCTGAGGTAAGGAGACCAGTAACTYTCCTGAGTTTGATGGTGAATGTGATTTCTTTTTAGTAGTTCTGTGCTCAGAGAAATATCAGCTGTCTAGCTGATCAAGTCCCATCACACATTATTGCCCCATCACACTATTCTGGGGATTCACACAGGTGGCTAGAATTAATATATCTAGCCAAAACTGKCAGAGTGGCTGCCTTCTGACACTGGGCTGCCTTCTGACACTGCCAGCACCACATGTCCRTCTTCTGACAGAAACTCCATATCCCTTATCTCCCAGAAAGAGCTGGAGAAATTATTCCAAGACTTCCCACAGCAGAGATACAAAAGCCAGGAATTCCTATGGGAAAAGAAGCCATGTTCAAAGATAGAAAAATGATGGAAAATGTCTGTACATAAGCAGAGTTTAAGTTAATTCTCCACAATACATGGAGAATATTGCTTGAAGTTTCCAAAAGCTCAGATAAACACCTAGAAATTCTAGAGACACAGACTCAGAAGATACATCTCTATCAGTGAATGAAGTATTACCCAGCACCATTCACAGTGCTAAAGTGTTATGACAGGGCCTAGTATGCTTTTGGTTGGTGCCAGACTTCTTTGTTCATGGTGCTGGGGTTAAAACAGTAGGGAACCATTCCCAATAGGCTGTTTGCTGGCAGGCACCCTCTTTTCGAAATTRGGAAATTTTCCAAGCTGAGAAACAGGCAAATTCCATGCCATTTGGTCTCAGCATCTGGAAATATTGCTGAGTATATTTAATTTACCAGTGTAGTTTACCCTTAGTGTCTATGATAACTATGATAACAATAACCTTAAAAAAGAGCAACATTTTGAGCAAAAATTCTCCTTAAAACAAAGCATTAAATCTTGGTAACTTGGATGATGGGCTACCTAGAGTAGTGTTAGGTCATCAGTACTGGTGTTGTGATTTAACATTTTTTTAAGACTCAACTCTTTGGTTCTTTGGTATTTTTGTAGGGCTGGGGAGCAGAGTATCATCGCCAAGATGTTACAAGCACACCCTGCTGGATTGAGATCCACCTGCATGGACCATTGCAATGGCTGGACAAGGTGCTGACACAGATGGGCTCACCTCATAACCCCATCTCCTCAGTCTCATAAGAGTCATCTCTTGAACTCCCTTAGGATGGATGCTATTGCAGGCAGTGGCTTATAGAATTCCCAGTGAACAGAAGCTTCTATATGTAGATGTATGTAGATGTAAATATATCTATACATAGTCTACTCTCCTATTTTTTTCATGCTATGTTTTGTGGTTTCTAGCTACTCTGATGCCAGTACAGTAAGTTTAGAAATTCAGGTATAGCATATCTGTTCTCTAGTACAAAATAAGCCAAATTCCTGCAAAAGTGTCAAACATTTCCTATGAGCATCAACATTTGCCAGCCAAGCCAGTAAAAGGTGAGAATTCTCAGCCCTTCTGTGCAGACTCAGAAACCTGGCTGTAGCTGTTCCTAGTAGGTGAAATTCACCCCTCTGCAGGCAACCAAAGTCAGATCTCTTTGCACCACATATCCATTTTACATCCTAACTTCAGGTCTAAAAGAGAACCTTAAGTGGTGCACAAGATGTATGGATAGAGATGAYTTTTTTTCCAGTGATCTGAAGGGCTAAACAGCAATTCCAGTCTGTCTCCCTATTGCAAAGCATGAGGGGACAACAGATCCTCTGAGGAGCTGGGACACCCCTGTCTGMCATAGGATTTGGCAGGAGGAAAGAGCCCTCAGGACACATTCAGCACTGGAGCCTTATCAGAGCATTCTGGACAAATCCGAGTAGTCTGATACTGTTGACACAGTAGTGTATGGTACTGCTGCACTGAAATATAACAAGYTCCTAAAACAAAAGAAATTTTGAAATATATCCATGTATGTTTAAAAATTAACTTCCAGTGCTTTTTTGCAAAGTACATTCATATTTGCATATGTATCTGGCATGTAAAATGAATCCTATCCATTATACAGTATTGATGTAGTTTGTTTTAAAGGTAGGACTATCTGTAGTTAGACTACTGTGCTGATATCAAGGGTACGTCTAAAAGGGACTTGAACTGTGATTCACAAAAGGGAAATGAAGCGTGCGTTGAAGAACTGAACAATTAGTTTATTATCTGTCTTGGGAGAGTCTGTGTCGASAACAGGGCAGAACAAGGAGCCCCACGCTCACAAAGTGCAAGCAGAAGGAGGTGGGAGTCAGTCTTATCTATGCCATGAGCTGTGCCAGTTCTCAGGATCTGAGTGCAACACTTACTTGGGCTTGATGCCAAGGGGTTCCCGGCCAGTCACTTTGCACATCCTCATGGATGGTTTCTCATCTTAGATAGATTTCATCATACATACATACACAGTGTCTTTGCCTCACCTATAGAGGATGGTGGCTTAACAAACAAGTGAAGAATGAACTGGTGCACAAAAATCTTCTAAAAAGCTCCTTGTCTGTGGTTCTTCAGTAAGCAAGAGACCTGTTGCCCACACTCTCAGCTGCAGAGCCACCCTTGCAAAATGCTGTTCACCTGATAGCCTTTTCTGAGGGGGCAGGTGAAACACCATAATAWGTTGATGGTCTCCATTACCTTGCTGAAAGAGGAGGATGATTTCTTTCCAGGAATAGCAGGCCATCTGAAATTGTTTTGCTTTAAGGACCAGAAAGAATGACAGCTTCTCCAATCTCACTCCTTCTTAGAATACACAAGAAGTATATAAAAAAAAATAGAATTTTATTTTTTCTTCTTTTCTCACACGATACCTGGTGCTACACATTTTACTGTATAAATTACAAGAGGTCACCTGAAATCTTCTGGTACATCATAATACAACATTCATTGGAAAGACTTTTCATATCTTTTAGAAGCTACCTGTTATGAGGTGCCACCCTGTTACGAGATGGTGATTACAAATAGAAGAATAACCAGCAAACTAGCGATACTTCCTTGAATGCACCCTCAACTGCCTCTAGCATTATTAGGGCACAGAATGATAAATGATCATTAAGTTATAGCAGTAATAGAAAGTTTTATATGAAATGTGTATAAATGAAGAGCCCTGTTCTGTCACCATTTGACATCGGCAGTGTAACCGTGGGATAGGAAAAGCTTTGCAGCTGCAGCAGTGAAACTGGGTAATAACGTTACACAGAAATTCCAGGCATGCCATTTACTGCTTAACAGACTTGAGGGATGTTGGTTTGGAAACAGACATTTTCCTCAGCATCCTCAGTGTCACCTTATTGAGGTGCTGGTAATGTGGATTTTTTTTAGAATGTTGACTATGCACTTACATCAGCAAGTTCTCCATATTACTTCTCCCTTTTCTTTCTTGGTAGCTGAGGACAGAGAAAACTCACTTCTTCTATCCAGGATCTAGTTCTGTGCTTTATCCTAGACTCTTCCTTGCCTTCTAGGCTTCAGCTAAGAGACAGAAACTGAAACCTCCTTCCCTCCTACTAGAAAGGAGCTTAGAGGTTGGTTTTAGACATTTCCAATCTTCCAAACTTTCATCTTCTTCAGAGAGAGCAAAGGTGCACCAGCTTCTTGGCAACTCCAGAATTCAGTTTCCTGTTGTTGCTACAGAGCAAAAATGGATAGTCAGTGAAGGGAAAGAGGTATTTCTAAGGCATCATTAATTTCTTCATGTGGTGGATAATTCAAACAGGTCAAATATATTGCACTCTGAGTCTGTTTATGTCTTCCCATCAGCTAGAAGGGGAACTCAGGGTCACTAGCTCAGGTATGGACTTCTACATTGGACATATTCAAAAATAGGTGAGATGAGTTCTAGGAGAGATGTAGTGGCTTTGACAGCCTGGCAACGATGCTTGCACAGTAAGTAGGTGTTGTTTAAATAGGAGATGATGGATTCAGAGCAGCTTTTYCTTTTCTGTATTTCTCCTCTTATGGTAATCCTCATACAATTAGCTCTTCTGGCTTAAACGACTCTACGCGTGCATCTCATTAAAGATAGTCACCTTAGTTCCCCTTAAAAGTAGAGAAACAGGCAGTTCTGAAACATGATTCTTCTCACCTAGTGTGTGCATTAGGATGAGAGGAATCATTCAACTATTTGCTGAAAGATGGATCGAAGCACCCAATTCTGGGCAATCAAAGCCAACAACCATCTGTCTTAGAGCTGTTAACCTCTAAGAGGGCTGTCATTACTGTATGCGCTGCTTCCAGTTTTGGTGACCTCTGTAGGCTTTAGTCTTAACCAGGCCAGCACCATTTTATGAGACATTTTTACACAGTAACTGACAATTCCTTTCCAAGGAAAGGGAAGAGCTTACAGTGTTAAAGCCATGTGGTAACAGTGGATCTAGTGGAAGTAGATAGGAAGATGATCTCTGCCCACATAAAGCAAGGATAAAAAAGATTCATTTTCCTTCCTTTTTGAACAAAATCTTTCTTAAAATCTCCTCTAGTATGTGAACTGAGCTCAATTAAAATTTGAGTTTTCTCATACTTTAAGAAATTTTGTATCTCACTGTAATGTCTCCCCATTTTAGGAGGACTTTCTGCTGAAGGGTCTTCATCAACCTATCAGCTTGTATTAAATTTAAAACATTTAAATGCATTCATAAATACTCAAGCTTTTGAGATGGCTTCCTGAGAGATTTAAAAGCTACTTACAGGGATGCTACTTAGCTGAAAGCATTTTTTTTTCTAATGTTTTTTGAGCAATCAACATTTCAAACCTGCTAAAGAAGTTCTGCTACGGAGAAGTACCAAGCATCAGCAGGCAGTGGTGGGAATTTGATCAGCCAGTGGCGTAAAGCACATTTCATCTTGGTACTCAGATCACTTGTTTTCCTATTAAGCGATCCAGAGAAGACTACTTAATTGCTGGCAGTTCTTCGGTAGCAGCAGTATTAATGTGTCCTTTGCATCCCGAGGTGACTGAAGCAAATCTGGCACACTGCATGAAGCCATTCATTGGTACTGTTTCTCTGACTGCTTAGTCCCATATTATAGTAGACAACCAGGTATGTTATAGCAATGACTGTAGCATTCTTGTGCAARAGTGGAGCATGTGTGTTGTCTCCCCATCAAACCCTTCCTCAGAGACAACCCAGCTAGCTATGCTTGATGGTGTTTTCACCCACAGCATGTCCAGGCAAGCCTGTGCGCTTTGAAGGCAAAGGCTGAGCTGAATTTTCACAAAAGGAGAAGGGCTCTACAATGTTCTTGCTATATAGTAAAGCCACAAACATCTTTACTCAACATGATTATTTCACGTTCTGCCTTGCTCAGTCTGAAGGATTATGTATCAGCAACATGAAGGGGAACCATGGCCCTGAGTAACATCAACTGGTGTCAAAGAAATTCCTTCAGTGTCTCTAGCAGGTACTACATCAAGACTGTCAGCCCTCTCTAGGTGCTCCCTGCTTTGAGTAGGGCATCAGACTAGATGCCTTCCAGACGTCCCTTCCAACTTACTTACATTAATTATTCTATGGTTCTACATAGAGATTCAATAATAACAGATTGCCACAGGCAGGATCTGTCTACTAGCAGAGACAGACAGTTTCAGGCTGAAATATAAACATCATCAGCTATTTCTGCATGAGTTCGGTGCAGGGCAGAGCTGCTAGATATTAGTGTTCTCTCAGTATAAAATCAGCAGTGTAAACATCTCTCACTGTAAACTTAATCATCTCCACTGCGCAACTCTTAAAATGGAGAAAGTAGGTTTTTGGCTGTAGCTTTATCTAATCTGCCATTGTTCTTCCTGGCATGCAACACTCATCCTTTTGTCTTTAAGTTCAGAAACCAGTGACTGAGGAGGTTTTAACCCCTCTGAATTTACAGAGGCAACTAAGGCAGAGACTCCATCTGCTTCTTGGTTGGATAGAATGATTTATAAAAAGGCTTGGGGGATTCTGAAGGCTCATTAGGGACTTCTGTGCTGCAACTATAGCTTTCAAGAATGCTTGAGCACAACATGATGGAAGCCAATGAAGGAAAGAAACATTACATCCTATTTACTATTCACCCTCCTCCCAACACCCCATAACCTAGCTTAGTAAAAACAGAAACAGACACAATACAACAGATTAATGAGTCATAGGGTAAAATAATTAAATGTAATTTTCAAAGCTGAGAAGTGCTGCCTAGAATATAGATTTGTACTATCATTTAGAAAGGTACTGAACATGACATGTGCTCTTCAAGCATAAGGAGAGAACTCCTTGCTTTGGAGACCTGGGAAACAGGCTGCTACTTGAACATCTGAACCCAAGCCTTTCTGGGTGAGAGGAAACTCCACTGAAGGGGTTCAGAAGGTTCTACAGAGGGCTTACAGTTCATAGTTGTTTTTTATAGCCACAGATGCACTGACAGGACCTGGGTGGGGTGTGGGAGCTGGCATATGACTAGATATGCTCAGTGATCAACCCTGGAAGTAACAAAGCAATTTGTGCTTAGGCAACCATTATGCTCCCTGGAGCTTCTTACAGTCACGCCTAAACAAATCTTCAAGACCCGTTTCAGGAGCAGCTTGGAGTGCCATATGCCTTGATCTGGTGCTTCCTATTCTCACTGCCTGGCTGGGTGTGCCAGCCATCTGATAAGCAATTAGGCATATTAAGGCAAATGGTGTCCCTATGATCAAGGGAGTAGGCTCTGGTTACATCTGGGACTGTCCTGTAAGATCACCTTCTGCCTTTCCACAGGACTGATGCTGAGTTCAGCTCTGGGCATCCATTCAAGGGCAGTACAAGCATTTCCGGTGCATGCTCCCTAAATGCAATTGCAGTCTGGCCAGCAACTGCATGACTGAAGGACGGATTATATAAAGGTTTCCTGGGCATTGCAAAAAAGCAACCCTCTTCCTGCATAGGTGGGAGAGTCTAGCATCCTGAATCAGATGGAATCAGCAGAAGCCCTCATAGCCCAAGAAAGTTGGATCTCTTATTTAAGGAATAATATTTATAACAACTAAGAATGAAAGAACTAAGAATGAAAAGTGTCCATCCCTGAGAGTCTGTAAGTTGGTTTGGTAGACTGGTAAGTCTGGTAGAGTTGGTCCCATCTTGCGGTAGGGGGAGAGATTATATGAGTCTTTAAATCTGTGAACAAAATGCTTCTCAGCTTGGAGGCTTCATTGCAATCACTGAAAGAAGTCTTCTTCGTGACTGCTGCTCCAGGAGTCATTCTCTCTGTACCTTTCTGCAAGGTCTAGAAAGCCCGAGTGGGCAATACGTCTTTRGTCAGCAGAGAGAAATTGCCTTTTGTCTGTAGTGCAGATGACAGACTTTCGCGTGTCGTGCACCAGCACAAAATACAGCCTTTAGTTTCTATCAATCGTCTACTCAGAGAAGCTCCAGGGTGGCCAGGAGCATAGTGCAACATCAGATCCTGGAGTCTCTAAATACCATGCCAACGGTTTGCCTGGGGCTGCATTTTGGTATGTTGCCATACTGATGCCACACTCAGCTCCACCTGGGCCATGGTTGCAAACTTGGTGTTCTGTACTTATCTGTACAGGTAATTAATCTACTTTGCAGGCCATGTCTCAAAAGGCAAGTTAGACAAAACCACTATGTCCTCCAGAGTCTGTTACTCTTCCATTATAGCCAATGTGAACATTTGCAGCTAATTGTGAACATTTTTTAGATCTTCAGTCATAGTGTTTTTATTATCCATGGATGCTGCTATTTTATATTCTGTGTTAGTCCTCAAATAATATTGCATATGAATAGCATAGGAAGAAATAGACCAACCAGTTAAATAATTTTAAATAGAGACCTCATGAGCAAAGAAAAGCTAGAAAACATTTGGTAAACTCTAACCCCTTGCACTTTCACAGTAGTGAGCACATCATCCGTTTCAAAGTGATTTTTTGATGCTACAGTGTGTTACGTCTTATTAATTCACAGTTATGTCCATGAGATGCTTTGCAAATGAGAGAGCAAGGGAACAAACATAATGAGGAACAGAGATAATGCACATCTAGATAAATTTTCTTCATTTATTCAGGCAATTGGAGTTCATTTTTCAATTATTTATAATACTTTCTGAGTACAAGTTAAATGTAGCACAGCATATTTTCTGCAGATAATGCAGTGTTAGCAATTTAATTCCTCATTTTGGTATTGCCTGTGCAGTGGGAAAACAAAGTGAAGAAACAGGCCTTTTTTTGTGGGGGGGGGTCAGTGAAGCCATAAGCATGCAAGGATTTATGCATTAAAGGGGCAAAAATAGTGGATTTGAGCAAGGAATGCTTTTCTTTGTTAAGTACTAGCTATCACAATCTGGTTGAGTGAAAAAAACTCACAAAGAGTATGCAAAGATCTAATAGTATCACTTCTGCCTATGAACAATTCTGCCCTCGCGTTTTCCACCACAATCAAGGCAAAACTTCTTCACCATCTAGAAGATGGAAGTGAGGCTAAAACAGTGTAGATCACTGTATAAACAATGCTGCTTGGACTCTTGCCTCTTAAGAATGAAAAATCTCAGAGACGTATTTAGTTTCAGGAGCCTGGGAGATCAGGGCAGCTCCATAGTACTCAGTCCCATGCCCTCTCATATCAAGAAAAATATGGTAACTGCTTATCAAGTGGATATTTTCACAAACATTCCTCCTGTTGCATTTGATTTGAAGTATCCTGAAGTCAAGATATTTACTCTGATGTTTTAACGATACACTTTTTAACACACTCCATTTTCTTTGGCTGGAATTAATCTATTGTAAAAGGGATTATTCATGTCTTGTGTTTTACTGTTAATAAAGTTATTTCTGATTTGAGAAAACTTTTTCTTATTCCCTCCTCCTTTTTCTCTTTGAAAGAGATTGGCCTTGATTGGTCCCAAGAGACTAGTCCCAGTCTGACTCCTAATGATTTTGAGAACAAGAGCATTAGAAAGTCTTTATTCATACAAATAAGTCTTGTGCAAGAGGCATCAGAGGTTTTACTCAGTAAGGGTCACAGGATGAGACAACATTTCCAGAAGAATCAGATGGTAAACACTATAAAATGCATTTAAAATTATAGCGCCATAAGACCTGCATGTTATAAATACTTTATATATATACTTTATATGCATCCCTCATCTAATTTCCTGCAGTATAGTTGAAGAATCAAGAGGATGTTTGGCTTATTTCCAGAGGAGACAGCACTGGTCCGAGCAGGCACTTAGCACTGCCTGTAAAGCACTGAGCACTGTTCCTGCCCTGGGACAAGCACTGGGGTAKATCACTAGTGTGCACTAGTGTGTTGCACTAGTGAGAAGACCGATTTGCAGCTGTGCAGGTCTAGAACTGCTCAAGGAAAAACAAARGTATAGTAATATATATTACCAGTCATTGTTAGGGAAGTCAAGTTTTAATCTTCCTACAATTTATTATTTGTGCTCTGTAACAGAGGAAGCAGGATACATATAATGGAACGATGTGGACACCTGCTGGGTCCACGCACGATCTGGGAAGCACATTTGACACTGCCTGAGCAGGACAGCTCTGTTACCGGCACATCTCCTGATGTTATGCCAGCCTCTACAACGTTAATACTACAAACCATGAGAAATACAGGGTAGCTTGGCCGCGCTGTGCTGAACATCTGTTTCATTTGTTAGTTCAAACTAACACATTCATCAGTGTCCTAACAAACACTCCCCGGGCACCTTTCCTGCCCTGTGCGGCGCCACTGTCAAAGCACACCGACTTCAATTTAGCCACATCCTGCTTCTTCCGAGAATGTCTGCTTAACGTATGGTAAGTAAAGAAATTGAAGCTCATCTTTCTTAAACTAGTCACAGAACTCGTCCTGATAAAACCATTCAAATAAAATACAATTCCTTGATTCCTTGATCTAAGAATTCCCAAGCTATGGCATGCGCACCACAATAGTACTGTTAAGTTATCTGATTAAAACCTAATCACAGTGAACATGGAGACCCATGAGGATCAGAGGAACCATGTGAGGTGGAGGAACACCAGTAATCCTCTGGTGAGAAAGAAGCACCCTGACTCAGCTGCTCCCCCAAAAACCACTGAAGGGGAATGACAAAACTGTTGTTTGGATGTGAAACTCACCCAGGAGTCGAGGAAGGAGACTCACTCCTTGGAAAGCCATGAAAACTAGAGGGGATTAACGCCTACAGGCCTATAGGACTTCTTATGGGACATATGGGGAAGAGAATGCTAGGACTATGTAAAACTTATTATGGGATGGTCTAAGAGAATTTAAGGAATGTATAAAATATTATGGGATGTTTTGGTGAAGGACAAACGGCAGGGAAAAGGCAGCATCGAGGTGGATTAAGGAGTGTTCCACAATCATGGAAAAACAGGGAAAAAAGAGACAAAGAGGCTAGCTGCATGTAATCAGGTCTGCCTGTCCTGTCTTCCTATCGACTGCTATTCCTGACTCTTGTGTCTGGGTGCACTCTCTGTTCTGAGACCGTGCGTGTGTGAACTCTAGCAAATTTCAAGCCAGACTAGCTGGCAAGTACGAGGAGAGGTCTGCAGCCAGCAACTGGAGAAACCAGGTGCCAGCCTGGGGGGCCTGCAGCTCCAGTGCAGACCAGGGGCTGGTGGCCAGTTACTGGATTCACAGCATGTCCAACACCAGCTGCTGGCAAAACCCATAGTGCATTTGTGTATATTCCACGAGTGAAGTGGAGGAAGAGGAGAGGAGATCAGAAGAGGAGAAAGAGGATTAAGCCATTGGTGCTGTTCATGCTTGCGTGAGTGCGGGGTCATCATCTTGGTGTTCGTAAAGGTGCCATCTTTGTTGCACTGTGTGGCCAGCCATGCCAGTAGCGTGTCTGTGTATTTGTGCATGCATGCRCCTATTAGGAATAGCTATTCCACCTCACTACCGGCTGAACCTGAGAACTCGGAACTGTAGCAGCTTCCTTTCAGGCTGGGACAGGCATATCTCTCTGGGTCCTGAGATCCATCTGCTTCATCTACCTTCTAACAAATACATGGCCTAGTGCAAAGCTAGGAATTGYAAATGTCAACATGCCACTGTGACTGTCACTGCCTACAAGGAAAGCTCAGCAGAACCAAAGCAAAAYGAATAAAAAACACAGAATCTTTGGTTAAATCTATATTTGGAACTAATCCAGGTGACAGAATATCRACCAGTTATCGCTGCACTGAACCAACTAACTTGTTTTCATTACAGCTTCCAAAAATACATCAAAGTTTTATGGATATGGAGAATACAATGCTTTTTGTGAGTTGCTTGTTTCAGTGGCAAATGCTAAGCAAAAGTTTCTCTAGATAAGGACTTCCATTAGCTCTACTTGTCATTTTGACTTATAACTTACCTTGGATCTAGATAACAAATTAATACTAAACAAAAAAAATCTGACTTCAGCACATTTGCAGTATAACAGATAGTAGTTGAGCTGTAAAAGTGCTAGCTAAATGAGCCTATTTAACTTACTACTGACAGGATGTTCAAAGTTCTGATTCCCAATTGCTTGTACACCTCACTGTTTAAGGAAAGCATATGAAAGTTTCCTTGATAAACTGCCAAAAGCAACTGCTGTGAAAAAGGAGTACCAAATACTGTTTCTATAAACTGTGACAGATACCAGAGCAAACCACTCACCTGAGATAAATCTCATCCTAGAAAGCTACTAGTCTCAATATGACTATTAGATTCAGCCTTTATCTCTTGCATTTTGTTTTCCATCCTTATGTTCCCAGTGAGAATCTGGGTCTACTACTCAGTGGGGGCAAGGTGCATAATAACAAAGGACATGGAAAAGGCTGAAGTACTCAATGCTTTTTGTGTCTTGGTTTTCATTAGTCAGGCCTACCCTGTGTCCTCTCAGTTCCCCAAGCCTGCTAGCAGAGCCTGTGGGAGTGAAGCAGTACAGGAGAGGAAGACAGTCAGGGAGTACTTACACCAGTTGGACATAGAAAAGTCCATGTGGTGCACTCCAGGGTGCTGCTGGAGCTGACCAGTGTTGGCAAGGCGTTATTATATCATCTCCRAAAGGTTCTGGTAATCAGAAGAGGTTCCTAATACAGGGAAACATAAATATCAGATCCATTTTCAAGAAGGGCAAGGAGAATCCAGGGAAGTATGGCCTGGTCAGTCACACTTCAGTCCTTCTGAAGGTTATAGAGCAAATCCTCYTCAGAGGTGTTTCTCGGAATGTGAAGGACAGGAAGATACCTGGGAACAGCCAGCAAGGGTTAACCAAGGACAAACCTGAACTGATCAACCTRACTGCTTTCTACAATGCAATGACTGGCTCTGTGGACAAGGAGAGAGCAGTGKATAGTGTATATCTTGACTTTTGCAAAATCTTTGACCCCTCCCCCTCCAATAACATCCTTATACTGAAATTGGTGACATATGAACTGCTTAAGTGCATGATGAAGTGGGTTGAAGATTGGCTGGACAAACAGGCTGAAAGGTTAGTGATCAGTAGAAAAAGTCCAACAGGAACTTAGCTACCAGTGGCATCCCTCAAGAACCAATACTGGRGCCAGTTCTCTTTGAAGTTTTCATTAATGACATGGGTGATAAGATGGAGTCCACTCCCTGCAAGTTTGCAGATGACAGCACTGAGACACATTGGAGGACAGGGCTGCTGTTCAGGGGGACCTCAACAGCCTGGACCAATGTGCAGACAGGAACCTCACGAAGTTTAGCAAAGGTAAATAAATGAATAAATAAAGATAAAAGAAAAATTACACCTTGGGTGTCCCCTCAGCTCAGGCTATTAACTTTATATTGGGTTAAATGCAAGGAAGAGAATAATTTTCCTTTCTTCAGCAAAAGCCTGACATCAGTGGTATATCAGGCTTTACGTATGGGTGCATCAGAGGCATCTGTGTGCATCTCTTCCCCTCTAGATCTATTCCACAGGCCAGCTTCGAAAGGAATAGGGAATAATATCCTCACCACTCCCCTGGGAAGCGAATACCCTAGACTGCAGATAACATCAAGGCACATTTTATACAAAAATGTTCTGACAGCCCCTATACAAAAGAGGCACAGCTTTACCTCCCCATCATGGGCTTCTTGTTCTTTGCAAAGAATTGCTATATATTCCTGCTCTTCAACCTAGGAAAAAAAAGCAAAAAAACTCCACCACCACCAACAAAAAACAGAAACGGCTCCCCAGAGTTTCCTCAGCTACAGAGAGGGCAGTTCCACACTTACCATGCAGTTACTGGAGATCACTTTTCTAAGTCTTTCAATTCTTCCACTATTCTGCATAAACAGCACAGAGCCTTAGCTCTAGGCTTTGGATTTCAATCCAGTGATTAGACTTTTAAAACCATTAAGATGCTGCCACACCTACCAAAATAGATGATGCTTACACCTTTGGCTTCCTTCTGTGAAGCCAGACTTCTGTTTCTACACCACAACTCGGCTCAAAACAGACACAAGTTAACCGATTCAGGCTAGGGCAGGGTACAACACCACGGCTAACACTGCAGTATGCAAAAATCTCTAGTGAAAGACGGATGTGTCTAGTGAGTCAAGGTGCCTTCAGGGTTAGGTAATACTAGAATATTGCTTTTTGGGATAATTATGAACATGAATCTCTGAATTGCCCAAGTGTTCCATCAGCTCTAGCCTTCCATTTTCTATATGTGTTTATTTAACATAATTAATCTATCAAGTCTCTTCCTCTGGATAAAAAACCACACACACACACAAATGATTCAGAGAAGGGAAMGTCTTTTCACACACTATCATGTACTACTTCCCAAAACACTGTAATAGGATATGCATTCAAAAAATCRTATTTTCATAAATGGCCAGTCCTCCCAGGTCTTTAACATGCTTGAGAAGCTTTGTAGCCACATTCACATTTGATGCAGGCAATTGATCTAGATGCAGATGAACTAAAAACACCAGAAAACCCCAACAAGTAAAATCCCCAAACCCAGGAACTGCAGAGCTCAGTGTACATACGGACAGCTACATGCATGCAAGGTTGTACCAAACTAAGAGGCTTCACTAACAGACTACGACACTCAAAACTTACACACTAGTCTAGACTCAACAAGACACCCTCACAGTGCAGTACTGTAACCAAGTCTCCACCTCTACCTGGCAGTAGATCAGGCAACAGTCAGCATCGTGTAGCACACCTCATTCTTCTGCTAGCAGAAACATGAACTGACTCGAGTTTAAACTAGTGAGAAATAGGAAAAATAACAGTTCTACCATATATGTGCTGGACGTACACCCCACAATATAGAGAACCAAGTCCAGCTGTTTATATTCTCATAGTTCATAACTAAAGCAAGTATGCTTTATAAAATGCAAGGCTATATGTTCACCATTCYGTTAGTGAAAAGGAAATTGTTACAAATGACTACTTAAAAAAAGGATACAAGATACTTCAGAGAAAAGGGTATAAAATGGAAAAAACACTTAGAGCAATATTTAAGAACATTATAAATATTATTTAAGAATAATTAGAACAATAAATCACAGGTGAGAACTCCAAATTTACATGTAAAAACARTATTTAGAAAGTTGAAAGTACACTTCTTCTGAAAAACAGTGATAGATGTATCAAGACAATCTAAAAGGTGTTGAATAGATACACTGAAAGGTRTATCATCTACTTAGATTTCTTAAAGTGTTTCACTATAACTGATAAGAATGAATACTACCTTGTATAGTTTACTTTTACTTGGAAGCATACTGTGTTCTACACTTCCACATTTGTTCCTTTAAAAAGTAACTTCAATAATGGCAAGTGCTATATTAACAAAAAAAAAAAAAAAAAAAAGAATCAAAACTTGGAAAAGCTACAGAAGAAAAATAACCAGAGGTGAAACTCCTAGAAGAACCGAATTGTGTACTTTAAATTACTTCATTTTTTTAATTAAGTTAAATCAGAGATGTCTTTCCACATGCTTTCTGACCATTTAAAATAACAAAATACTTCTGTCTGTAATTTGACACTCTCAATTTTTCACATACATTCAGACAGGCTGAAAATACTAACTTGATTTTACTTAAAGCTGAAATAATTTTTCTTATAACRTAACAGCCTGGGAACACAAAAGTTTTAATGGCACCTTATCAGAGCTGGCCATTTTAGTATAGAAAAAAAAAAGGAACATGTAATAGGTAACAAACGTAACAGAAGAAAAATGATTTTTTTTTTTTAAACACAAAGATTTTACTTAAACACTTATTGGTCCAGAAGTGTTGATACAAGAAGTTTTGGAATTTTCCTAAAAAAACAACCTGCACAATGCTAAATACAATAAATACTCACTGAACAATTTCTGTCTACAAAGTACACTTTACAAGGTTAGTAAGACTAGCAAATACTCCTCAACAGATATTCCCTAGTGGACCAAACTATTGCAATATCAAAGTAGTACATTAATAGCCACCTCAATCACTCAAACAGCCTCTGTTTGGAAATGTGTTTTAAAATTTCTTTAAAAAAAAAAAAAAAAAGTTGGGATTCAACTCCTACAAATATGTTTGGATTCTTAATCAAATCAATTGCAAGTTCATCTTAACTGGCTAAAAATCTGAGAAGTCCAGCACTTGAGCTGATTAGATACCAGCTGTTTTAATTAAAAAAAAAGTCTTAATTATACTTTTCAGAAGGGAAAGACTTCAAAAAGGAAAAAAAGTACAATTACATTTTGCATTTCAGATACATTTGCTCTTTTCCATTCCAAAGTTTTAAAATTCAACTTATTCACTTACAAATRAAAATGTTACTCATTTTTAAACAAATATGCTATATTACATAATTTCATGTATAAGAGGTTGGTCCTTAGCAGTAATACAAAGTAAGGTCCAACTCTCAGTTGCATATTTTTTCCACCTYTAATTCTTCTCAAAAACATTTTTTTCCATTTAACCCTTTGGGAGCTTTTTAAACACAAATTCCTTTACATGCTCTGCACRGACTGGGCCTTCTGCAAATTTTTATGCAGAATGGTGAAGCATTTCAAACCTCAACTTGTAGCTAATGAATATATAGCAACGGGATCACCTGATTTGCACTTTTCAAGAGTCACTGGTTCAATTTCCAGATGACATTTTGTCTTTAAACTCTAGTGCAAGATTCTTAGTGAACTTAAGTTTCTCAAATCCCAGCAACTGCTATTAGGTCACGCTACTGGACTGGCTTAAATCTGGRATTATTTCACAACTTCCACAGAAAGTAACTGACTTTCTTCAGTGATTGTCATCAAAGAGTGACTTGTGAGTAAATCATACAGAAAAATGATAATTTAGTGGAAGACTTTGGTAGAAAAGGGTGTACAGCTAAACATTACTCATATAAACAGAGTTCTATATAAAAACATTAAAATGAAGTTTTAAAAAGAATGGAAAATTAGATTCCTTTGAATTTGCTCATAAATTTGCAGACACACAAGCAGCTCAAAACCTCAAAAGTGCAAACAAGAAACAAGTAAAAAARCACATAGCAGCAGCAACTTTAATCTTCCTTTTTTAACATTGATATTCTTGCATTTCTATAAAATACATCTCTCATTTCTCCTTCGGCACAAGACTCATCTGTAGATCATCAATCTTTCTGCTTACACAGAAGCTCCTTGAAACTGTTGCTGCCTTTGTTCCAAAGCCTGTTGACTTAGTAGTCGCTGTTGTTTCTGTAGAAACTGCACCACTTCTGGACTTCTTAGAAGGGACTTGAAGAAAAAAAAAGTGGATTTTACATTAAAGAATTCGGACACTAAGTACATATCACATTGATTTAATAGAAAGATATTATAATATAATCAATTTGCAGATTGCCAATATGAGAGTTCAATTAAATGCTAAAGAATTACAAAACATGCTCACAAAAACATGTCAAAGTCAGAACTCTAAAACCAAGAACTGTTTCATGACACCAGGAGATACCCAGAAGCAGCATTCATGCACATTCTGAAAGCAGATTTAGAACTTAAATAACACACATTACAAAAAACATACAAGATAGCAAATAGAAGTACTCTCCGGACATATAGAAAAACACCTTTCGATTATGCTTTGGTAGAAAAACAACTTTTGATTACGCTTCAGTTTTGAGCTGACTTCCACATCCTCCATTGCAGATGTTTCAAAAATACGATAACAAAGCTTACGTTGACTGAGCATTCTGTAATTTCCCAACCTTTCAGAACACCAGTCCAGCCAAAAGCAAGACGTTAAAACCTTTTTGACTTTAGTTAGAAGACAAAAGTATCTAAAGCTCATTGTCTAGCCTATAATGGAAAAAATGATTAAAACTGATTAGACAAATACAGCTGAGAAGTTCCACTGCTCAGAGACAATGGAAGTTACTATCACTGTGAATGACCTTTTAAAAGTACACTCCTCTTAAAACCAGCTTAGATGAAACTGAATGAACAGAAAATTGTTAAAATGAAAAGCGCAACCAGAGAAACAAGCTTAAAGCTGTGGATGGACATTTGCCAGCAGCGCTGCTGAAAACAGCCTAAGCATTTGCAGTCTGTAGTCCAACTCTGTTCATTCTCAGTCCTGCACAGTGGCAGCATGTGTTTGTGAGGCCATATAGCAWATTGGATCGGTAATTTATCCATTCAAAAATTAATGCAAAAAAGATTAATTCTCTGGTTTGGTTGTTTATTGGGCACAGTCATTTTACTGATGTAACCAAAGAGTTTACAGCACTGCAACTTTGAAATCCAGATTCACATTCAAAAGAATCAGCAAATTCCWCGACAGAGTCTAAAACTGCAAGCTACTGGGAGACAACTTTGCAGAGATTACAAGTGAAAACAAAAATTCTGTATATAACTTAAACCTCCAGCAGCACTGAATAAGATAAGTGAGGATCACTGAAAACAGTTACTAACAAAACAGGCTTATCGAAAGGATGAGTGGCCTTTTTTCCCCATAGTTTACACTAGCTTTTTCAGATGCATCACTGCACAGGATAGTTCTGCACTAAGTAGTTCTTTATATACTGGTGTTATATGACATTTCAGTGCACCTTCCTCCATTTGCTCCTATCAACCGTGGAAGCCCCAGAAGCGAGAGGCTGGCCTCGGAGTTCTCAACGGAAATCCCTCAAAACTGCCTACTGCAGCTGCCACTTCTCACCAGCAGCCTCCCTATCCACAGCTCCACAAATCCTTGCTTCTTGCACCTCTTGCCTTGGCTTTCTACACTTCTATTCAGTGAAAGCTGCAATGTAATCCCAGTTGCATRTCCAGGCACACATAGGCTGTATACAGAAGCCACTCCTCACAGAGATTAATACAACATACAAAAAAAGTTACAAATATTAATTACCTTAGGGACTGYCTCCTCTGTGCCTATTTTAACCTTATGGCAAGTACAAAGTACTTTGCACTTCTAAGWGATAAAACCTGCAAGTAGCTATCAACATGCAGGAACTTTCATGTATAGGCATGGAACAGGCCTTGGATGTAAGCAAGCTATGGAAATTCTTTCTAGGTCATTACATAACCCCCCAGTCCTATGTTGTGCAGATATACATGAAACAARTAAGTAGTTCTAGAAGGAATAATGATGAACAACAGAAATCAAGTCAGAGGAGGCAGAGGAGGCAGCAGATCAAGAGGAATCTGAATCTCACTTCCCCAGAATGCTGCAAGGAAATCTCAGTTCTTGAAGAGTCTTGACATAACTGTTCAAAACCTCAACACTTACTTACATTAAGAGCTTCTGGTTACAATATTTCTACAAAAATATTACTTCATTAATAYGTAATTTCTCGAATTTAATTAAAAGCCATATAAATACGATCAGCAAGAGACAGGGGCAACTCAGTAAGCATGGCATGAAGAACAGATAATGTAAAACAATAAACTACGTAGGGTTTTTTTTTTTCTTGTTAAAATTGATCAACTGAAGATATTCCTCAAAGTTTTAGAAATAAACATTAAACAGGTGCCTTYACTGAGAAAGTATTCAAGAAAATTATACTGTTCTGCGACTTTTCCTTGAAGATTTACTTTCAAATTTCTGAAGAGTACAATAGCAATTTAGTGAAGACTGTTACATTGCTTTGTGCAGCTAACAGAAAGAATACACAAATAGTTCTATTGGATTTTGGAGGAAGGAGATTTTAAAACCTGATAAAGTAGAAAGAGTTAAAATGAAGAAGCCAAAACAACAATGAGCACCAAATTACTTCCCTTCATTTGGTTGAATTCTTCAAAGTTACTTACAGGAGCCACAGAAACATTAAAAAAAACTTAAGACATATGCCATTCATAACATCTACAAACACAAGAATTTTTTTACAGTCAGATGGTTTTACCAACAATATATACATGCAATTCTAAGTGTGATAACAAATCCAAGACTTTTAAAACACRCTACAATAAAGTTTACATCAGACCTGAAGACCATGACCAGTTTATCCAAAAGTTTACAGAAAAGTTTCATTAAAAACATCTCAGTTACAGTGTAAACACCTGAAGAATCAACTTTGCCCACTCAGTACTGCCTAAATATTCAAATTCACTTAATACGGCAGTGATCAAGAAACTTAGTCATCTTACTATTCCCTGTGTAGAGGTTGAGAAACATCTGTTGCACAGTGTATTTTAGATTTGAATATTTGCACATGTAATGAAAAGACATTAAACTGACTGAAATGCTCTTATGCTGCCTTTATTGGTTTAAGTTCAAAACCTCCAAGAAAACAGAACTTACCAGCCTCTTTTGATTTAATACTTGTTCTAAAAGAGTAGGTCTTGCTGGACGATCTCCAATGGATCCCGTTCTCTGTTTTGTGACAGAAACTGAACCTTCAACACAATCCTGGACATTAAAAAATACAAAATAGAGAAGTGAGACTACACAGTCCAATACAATGATATATTTACTTTATATCACTGAAAAATTCAAAGAATAAAGGATCTCTTTGCCTTATTAATCTGGAGGGAGACATAACAGTACCAGAATGAAAGTATATCTGAGAATTAGCTTCTTCTCTTTCCCACATTATTTTCACTATTCCATCGTCACAGTGAATATTACTCCAGCAAATGTAGCTGAAATAGTATTCTACACTGCAAAACTAAATTAGTAGAAATAGTTTAATTTATTGATTACTTTTCTTAAAAACAAAATCATTCAACGGAGCCCAGTCTCTAGCCAGCAGGAGAACTATCTTACATTTGCAAGTGTGTAGGAATGACAATACTACTTTCTTTTAATAGCAAAATAAATATGCAGGCAGATGAAACAAGAAAAACATGCATTAGTAGTGCTCCATTTGCTCATTTTAAATTCTTCAGAATATTAGTATGAATTTGTCAAAGTCACAGATGACTGACAATAAAATCTACATGCTTCGTATTCGTAAGTTTGTTTTGTTCCTTGTACAATCACATGAATTAGATCTAGATTAGTCTCCTAATCCAGCTCTAGAACCTGCTGAAAAGAAAACACCCTTGGTTTGACAATTTCAGTTATAATTTTGAATTCTATCTGTATTAAATTCACAACTTACTGCTTTCTTTGACATCTTAAACTTTTTCCTCTGACCTTCCTGCTACTTCCCATCAAAAAACAAATTAAAAAAAATCAATACTTCCCTTCTACCTGAAATGGTTCAGGTAAAAACAAAAAATGTATCCCAGTATCTTTTGTTTCAATCCTCTCCATAGAAGCAAAAGATAAACRTCCGTTAGGAACCTAACTCCGGCCCCACAAAATACTGTCATCACTGTTAAGGCTATTGAGAGTTTACACGTGTTCAACAGAAGACCAGGACAAATACATGTAAGAGACTACTGAGAACTACATAATACACCCAAAACCAGATCTGCCTCATCAAGTCACTCGAGCTGAAACATAAAGAAGCTGTGAGAAGTATTCTACGGCTTGTCCTCTTTCTGACTTCTACAGGATCGGCTGCCAAAAGCACCTCTGGAAATTAGATGCTAGGCAAAAAGATTTTTGGTGGGATCCCAATACGATTAATTATTTTTTKGGGGAAAAAAAACAGGAAAAATGTTTTTTGATAGTTTTTCAGTTGGATTGACTCCCAGGTTACGGTCACAAAACTCCAGAAACAGCTATACTGACAAAAAGGATTCCTTAGTAGGAGCGCCAATTTATGCCAGGTAAAAAAAGCAGAGATTAAACTGCAAGTTTTTTTTTCCTTCTGATAGTCACAATTTTATATTTGTCCATTCAAGCACAAATCAGCCAGCACCCTCARAAGTTTCTCTCTAGCTCCTCTAAACACACAGTCTCAGAATCTAGTTCATYAGTAGCAAGAACCATCACAAACTACGCTGTCTTGGCTCACAAACCGAAAAACTATTTAAAAAGCTGAACGTCATCATCAATTCTGCCACCGACAATCTCTATTTCCCCACAAACACAATAAAGTCAAGCACGCGAGAGCAAGTACGGGCTACCGGTGTTCTGAACACTTAAATAAGCACTTAAATAAAACAAATAAACAGAGAAAGGCGGCGCCTCGGGGCCCCCGCGCGACCCGCGCTGCTCCGCGGCATGTGCCCGCCTCTGCCGCCGGCCTCACCTCGGCCCGCGGCGGGGCCGCCGCGCCGCCGCCCAGGGCCTGGTCGCTCTTCTTGCGCTTGTACTTGTCCTTGTACATCTTGTTGCGGTGCCGCTTGCACATCCAGGGCTTGCGCTGCTTGGCCACCTGCGTGGTGGTCTCGCTGCAGCCCTGGTAGGTGCAGCTCTTGCAGCCGCCGCCCGCCGCCGCCGCCGCTTCCTCCTCCTCCAGCTCCTCCGGGGAGGCCGTGCTCTCGCCGCCCGCCGC